>NC_058132.1:168213012-168240687 GCF_016433145.1 Gracilinanus agilis
CTAACTAACTAACTAACTAACTAACTAACTAACTAACTATATATATATATATATATATATATATATATATATATAATGTTTCACATCCACTGGAGGGCAGTGCATTTTTTCACCTATTCTACTAAATTAAATTTACTTATTATAATATTGGTGACTTTGTTGTAGTTCTTTCAATTTCCATTGTTACAATAATTGAGTATATTGTTTTCCTGATTTTGCTTATTTTACCACATTAGCTCATATAATTCTTACTGTATTTGAATTTTCATATTCATAATTTTATGATATAATATATGATTCCCTTAATTTATGTAATACACTTTATTTAGCTACACACTATTCAATGGGCATCATCTTTTCTATAATCTAGATCATATTATTGATGTAATTACTTATAAACTCACAGAAATGAAAGCAGTAATCATTAAAGCCACTACAATTCCATCCAGAACAGCTCATTCTAGACCAATCTTATTTTTTTTTTCTAACAGATTGACCTGACTGGTAGGTAGGTCATGGAAACATCATTAATATAGTTTGCCTATATTTTGTTAAAACACTTGTACTTAAAGTCTCTCATGGAATTCTTATAGAAAAGATGGAGAGATATAAGCTCAATAATAGTACATGTAGGCATATTTAGTGTTTCTCTTGCTTCAAATTTATTATTAATAATGTGGATTAAGACATAGGTGACAAAAAGACTTGGAGGGAAGTGTGAGACTTTGGATGATGCTGTCCATGCACAAAAACATTTCAACATGTTAGAATGAAAGGCTATATAAAATAAAATGAAATTTAATAGTCAGGAAAAGAGATTTCTATACTTTGCTTCAAAAATCAACTTCTGAAGAATAAGAGAGAAACAACAAGCTAACCAATTACTATTAAAAAAACATTGAGGTTTTATTGTGTTACAAACTCAGAATAAATCAACAATGTGACAAGAAAGCCAAAAAGAAAAAGCTATTGGAATCCTTGGCTGCAATGATAAGAAAATAGTGTGAAAATTGAAGGAAACAATAGTTCCATGATACTCTTCCTTAGATCACATCTGCAAAACTGTGTTTATTGTGTTCAGTTCACATATTTTAGGCAAAATATTGATAACATTGACATGCATTTGAAAGAGGGCTATTAAAATGGTAAAAGGACTGAAGAACAGACCTAATGTCACTCAGTTAAAAGAATGGAAATATTTAGAATGGAAAAGAAAAGAAATAGAGTTAAGTTGTCTTCAAGTCTAAAATGAACTGTCATATGGAAGAGTTCAGAATTCTTTGACCTGGCTGCAGAGGGCAGAGCTAGGAGCAATGTATAGAAATTTTAAAGAAGCAGCTTTAGGCATGGTATAAGGGAATATATCTTGACAGCTATAGACAAACAAAATGAAAATAGACTTCCTCAGAGATAGCAAGTTCCCCCACACTTAATGCCTTCAAGGAGAAGCTGTCTAACTGTCTTTTGGGATGTTGTAGCAAAGATTCTTGTTCATATATTTGGTGGTCTAGATGTTAGGTGAGGTTCATTCTAATTCTTAGATTCTGGGAAGATAAAAAGTACTCTAAGCAAGAGACTGGAATCATAAAAGGCTAAGAAGAAAATATGTATATAAATAAAAACATTCCATAATACTGAAACCAAGCAGTATAGTTGATGATAAAGAAAATGTGTGTTTGTGTGTGTGTGTGTGCACAAATACACAACCAAATGGAACTATACTCATAGCCCAGCTTATACATATGTACAATAGAAGTTTGTCTAACCCTCTTCCTTAGAAAGCAGCGTTAGAGCATATATCATTGGGAAGTTATTCTTCAGGAGAAGAATGGTATTCCTTCCTCAGCAAATCCTGGCTTCTCTTCCTTCTGGATAGAAGGCCATATTTTATTGAGATATGGTTTATATTTGACTTTGACCCTGGAAAGTTTAATTTGTTTGTGAAATAAAAGTAGCTAATTTTGTCACACACAAACATACTCCTAAGTGTGTTTAATATGTGGACCACTGAGGTCTCAGCTTCTTAAAATCCAAATTCAACACATGTATCTATACCAAGATGCTAAAGATAAAATGTCTATGAAATACTGGCCAAAGTATAAAAATCATCAGGCGTCATCTTGTAATAAGAGCTATACATTGAATATCTATACATAGTGGTATACTCCTTGTTCTTAGCAGCTACAACATATTCCTTTTCTCTAAAGTGAGATGATATTTTGTTGTTGTTGCGATGTTTCTCCTTTAACAGTTTGCAGATACATTCAGCTGCTGAAATTTCTCCCCATATGAGGAAAAAAAAATAAAACCATCCTCCTGGGCAGTTAAGAAGTTCTTCTGAGCACACCCTGAGTTTTTTAAAAATTAGATTTTTCTGGAGAATTCACTATCACCTCTGAACCGAGATTAGCTATGTGTTAGCCAATTAAAGGATCTATTTTCTCATTAAGCACCATTCTTAACAATGAGTGTTTATTCCAACTCATGCAAGGTTCCTGCTTCAGCTTTCACCTGGGCTACAATAGAGGGCTGAAACCACCCAAGAAGAAAGCATATTCAAAGCCAACAAGAGACAGAGCAAACTTGAAGGCCAAATGTAGCTTTAAAAGAAGAAAAAAACTGCTGTCAATAGGCCAGGATCCTGGAGAGTACTCCAAAACAAAACTTGTCACTTGAAGCTTAGGGAGGAATTCCAGGGCTTTGAGACAAAGCATGATCACCACCGTTCTTTGAGTTTTGTTGAGAACTAAAGTTCCTCACTGTAAATATTATAGAAGTTACTTTGTGCCTGTGTGACAGGGATTACATTTCTTTTTTAAGCCAAAAACTTTACTGATTAAGTCAATTGAGAAATTACCATTGGAACAAATGCTTATTCTTTCCATCATTTCCATTTTTTACTACATATTTATATTTTCCTGGGAATTCATAACCATAGGTGTTTCCAGAAATATACAATTAACCCAAGTGCAATAAGAGCCTGTAGAAAGTAATGTACACAAATTCAACAAAGAAAAAAAAATCCATATTCTCCTTTTCAGAGCAGGTGATAGAAAGGGAAAGCCAGAATAGAAATTAAAGTCAGAGGAAGCTACTGGTGCTATTAAATCTGGGATAAGCTATGATAGGTGCAAAGATAATTTCTCTTTCGGGGAGGCATGTCTTCAATCTCCTACCCTGTGCTAAAACAGGAAGTTTTCTGGTGGAAGGTTGCTAAAAATTTGGTCAGGAGCAAGAACCATGGGCTAACTGGATGGAGTATTTTTAAAGGAGATTCTCCCAAAGTGGTGAAGTGCATATAACAGTATTTCCAATGTAAAACTATTCCTAAAACTAATACTATTTGAGGATTAATAATTTCATTCACACAACTTGTCATTCTCCACTGAATTCCTCCTTGTATTCCTCATCAATATGTGGAGGCAACACTAGAGCCCCAAAGTCCAGATTTATGATATAAATCCTACAAACTAGAAAGGCTTTAAAGTGTTTACCTAATGTTAGTCTATGAGAAAATTGCATTAAACTAGTACCATAAAAGAGTGAGAGCCTAAGAGTCCTGATATACATAGCTTGGACACATTATGAAGTTGGTTACTGCCTTAACCATAAATATATATGAAACAGATTTGTTGGTTCCTCCATTTCAAAGTTAACATCTTTAATGTTACCAAATTGTGTTACTTCCCTTGATTCTGGATCCTTCTGTCTCATCTACCTTTTGGCTCTGTGGTCTTCCTGATTCCTAATTACTGGCCCATCCTCTGACCCACCATTTAGGCTTGACTTTTGCTTTCTAGTTCCTTCTAGGTCCTAATTGCTTACTTGGTTTTAATTGACATCCTTTTTCTTATATAGCAATTGAGGTTTTTGTTTGTTTTTATTTATATTTTTACTTTATCTCCGTACTTAGTTGGATCTTTCACTTCTTTGCAATAATCACAAATGGACCTCATCTCTTCCTTCAGTTCTATCATCCATATTCCCAGGCCACTCAAATGCTTGATTTCTATAGTCTTTATATAAATAGTTCTCAAAATGTATACAAAAGAGGCCAAGTAGATTAGTAGAATTCATGTCATATGAGGGTCAAATGGAGGAACTAGAAATGTTTAACCTCAAGAAGTGAAGCCAGAAGGGAGACAATATTTTTCTTCAAGTTTCTGAAATGCTGATACATGGAAAAGGGACTGTACTTGTTCCAATTGTTGATAGAAGAATTCTGTAGTGGATAGAAGTTTTAAAAAGTCAAATTTAGGCTTGCTATAAAAACAAATGAACAACAACTTGACAACCATTAGAGAAAGTGAAAAATGAAATAGTCTTTTTCATAGGATGTCTCCCATCATTGCTGGTCTTCAAGCAAATGCTAACCATTTTCCATGGGTACTATTATAGGGAAATCAGAGAGAAGGCAGGAAGTGCCAAGGCAGAGGCAAAGATAGAATTCCAGAACTCCGGAGACAGTGACCAGTCTGGGACAGTTGGTGCGGGACTTGCTCTCTGGAGGAAGAGATAGTGTATCTGGACTTATCCTACAAGCCTTTTACCTTCTAGGAAGTGGTTGAGTTTGGTTTAAACTCCACAGATGGACTCTGTGAGTAAAACTCTTACTCCCCTTTTTATTGGATCTATACCTGCTACTGCTGTGATTCTACTGGACTCCTGCCAATCCCAGAAGGCAACAGTTTGTGAGACATCTCCCTTATTCACTCAATGGACCTGTGTATCTTCAAGATTTCCCTTAATATGATTACTAGCAGGAGGGATAGGGGGGGAGGATTCTGGTTAGGAGATAATTCAGGTACCTGGGATCTGTAGGTAGAGATTCAATGTGGTTAAAATCTATTCAATCCTATTGGACTTTGGTGGGAGGAATTAGTTTTAAGACCTAGTTAGATCATCCCTCTCCTCTCTAGTTTAAATAAAACCCTGATTAACAAGAGAGTGGTAACTTGTCAGTTTCTCCATGGAAGCCTTCCCAAACCTAGGACTTCTGATAACTGGCCCTAAGGACTATTTCATCGAAGTGTCTAGAAAACTACCTAACCTTAACCATAACTAAAATATTTATTTTTTTTTATTTCAGTACAGAAGGCAGTTCCTTTTGGGGAAGTTTACTAGATTAGAGGTTATAAGATAACAGTTATCCCCAAGTTTCTCTTTTTCCAGGTAGTCATCAATTTTAACCCTCACATAGCACTGTTTTGCAGTTCTCTTATGATATAATAGAACCTCCATGTTATAGGTCATAAAGCCAGTAGGGACTTTAAAGATCTTCTAATTCATAAGTTCTCAACATTTTTTCACATCCCATGCACATTAGCTTCCAGTAGGCCTTCTCATATTCCCTATTCAATATGAAAAGAAATAAATTTTATAGAGTATCACTGCACATGCAGGTAAGAAATGAAATACAAAGATTTATCTCAATAAAGTGATGAAGTTATTTAGCAAATATTTGCTATACTCCCCATGACAAGCTTCTCATATTTCCTGGGGATACATATAACTCAAGTTTGGAATCCCTTTACCTACTTCAAATCCTTCATTTTATAGATGAGGAAACCAAGGCTCACAAAGGTCAAATAACTTCCCAAGATTAGTTGCCCAGTTAGTAGGACTAGAAGTCAAACAGAGATCCTCTGATTCCTAATCGATTGCTCTTTCCATTTCTTCACAGGTTAACATTAAATCTTGTTTATTTCAAATATCAGTATTTGGGGAATTATGCCCCTGGAATACTATAAATTTCATGAGGGAAGGGATTATTTCTTAACTAAAATTTAAATTTCTCCCAAGCATTGCTATTATGTCTGTGAGTTGAATTAATTTATATTATTAAGTTTATGAGACACAGCTATACATCCTTTTTCAAGATGGGGCAACTATGTGATACAGTAGATAGAGCAACAGGCCTAGAGTCAAGAAGACCTACATTCAAGCTGGCTGCTTAGAAGCAAAAAAAAAAATTCAGACCTCTGTGAAAACCTTCCAACAACGATCAAAAACAAAATGTTTTGACAGGACAGGACACCAAATCTAACAACAGGACAGAGCCAATGGGCCTTCCTGCTTGATTCAACTTAAAAGGTACAGAGAGAAGGCTGAATTTTTGTGTTAAAAGGAAAAGAAGGTCCCAGGACCCCTCTCCCACCTACTGTACTGAGTCTCTGGTAGTCTCTGGAATCTCAGGGCCAGAACTCCAGCCCGGAGGACACCTTACTCCCAGAACTATGCCAGGTTCAGGGCTATAACCACAGCCAGCAGAGAGACAGCTGAAGGAGAGGTGAAAAAGGGAGGGCAACCTAGTCACAGTCACTGCTTTCCATCTTGGGCTTCCTCTTCTGGCCTCAGGGCACATCCAGTTCTGAAGATTAGCTCCTCCCTGGGTTAATCTAGTTTATCAATAGGGCAAATAAGAAGCCTTCAGAAGCCAGAGAAGCTCAAACTCCAACACCCCTCCCCCATCAAATGTGCTGAGAGCCACCATAAGAATTCTGCTGACTTGGATCCCAGGGCAAAGGCTGCAACAGGGACAGAATACCCTGATAACAGGGCTGGAAGGACAGCTCCCTTTTGCCTCCACACCTTCACCTTCATCTTCAGCTTATGCTGCCAGCTGGGGAAGAACTGAACTCAGGGCTCATTAATCTAGTCAATCAGTAGAGCAAAGAAGAAACCCCTTCAGGACAGAATAACCAAAACCCACAGATACACCAAATAATCAGAGGAGCAAAATGACAGCCAATGAGAGGGGAGAAAGAAGGAAAAAAATATGAGTAAAAAACAGAAAAAGAAAAAAATAAATTACAATTGATAGTTTCTATCCAGGTAATGAACAAAGAGAAAATGGAACAGACAGAGGAAGGAACACCAAGCAAAAATGCAGAAACTCCATCGAATTGGACTTAGGCTTTGGAAGAACTCAAAACACAATTCAAAAAACAATCAAGAGACTCTGAAGATAATTAGGAAAAGAAGTTAAAAACCAAAATAAGTCATCTGGAAATAGAGACTCATGAACTAATATTAGAAAATAGTGTCTTGAAAGTCAGATTGACCAGCTTGAAAATGAGGCAAAGAAGGTGAAAGATGCCTACAAAGAAAAACAGATGAGAAGGAGAAGGATGACCAAAAAGCTAGGGATGGAATTCAGCTTTTAAAAATTAGAATCCAACAACTAGAAACAAATGACTTCACAAGGCAGCAGAGTCTATAAAACAAAATCAAAAGAATTAAAACTTTGAGAAAAATCATATTTACAACTACAAATCATTGATAAAACTATAGACCTGGAAAATAGATCCAGAAGAAACAATTTAAGAATTATTGGACTACCATAAAATCATGACAAAAGAAAAGCCTGGACATCATTCTACAGGAAATTATCCATGAAAACTGCCCCAACTTTCTTCAACAAGAGGGAAAAGTGGAGATTGAAAGAATCCACAGATCATCTCCTACATTTAATCCCCAGTTGATAAGTAGGAACATTATAGCCAAATTCAAGAACTACCAGACCAAGGAAAAGATACTACAAACTGCTATGAAGAAACCATTTCAGATATCATGGAACCATAGTTAGGATAATACAGGACCTGGCTAATCCACACTGAAGGGCTAGAAGGACTGGAATATGATATTCTGGAAAACAAGGGAACTGAGCCCATAGCCAAGAATCAACTACCCAGAAAAATTGACTATCTTCTTGCAAAAGAAAGTATGGTCATTTAATAAAATAGAAGACTTCCAAGCATTCATAAAGAAAAGACCTGTAAAACAGAAAACTTGATGCTCAAACATAGAATTCAAGAGAATCACGAAAGGGAATTAAGAAAAGGAAAACATATAGTAGGTGCTATATAAATTATTATTCTCTCCAATCCTCTTCCCCTCTATTTAACTCAGTTTCCTTATCTGAAAAATGGGGATAGTAATAGCATCTACCTCAAAGGATTGTTGTGAGGATCAAATTACACAACAATTGTAAAGTGCTTAGTATAATATCTGGCACATATGTTATCAAAAATATAGTAAATAATCTGAGTTGGTCAAAGAAACACAGTTTGGGTCAAAGGAAGGATAAATGGGGATATTAGGGTGATTATAAGGTGATTGGAGGAGGAATGAAGGTAAGGGAAAATACATAGGAGATAATGGAAATGGGGTATATAGGAGAGGGCAGCTCAAACAGGTTTATTCCCAGAGGCTTGAGACGGAGAATACAGGAAGGAAACTAGGGCCAGTAAGAAATGTTTAGGTTTGACTGGAGGGTTTCTCTTGTTAGTTTCAAAGTCTCTTGAGAGAGGAGTCGAGAGGGCCCCTCCCTGCCAGTCAAACTGATGGCTGGAGGAAGTCTTGAAGGTGGATACTTCCTGTCAAGATGGATGCCCCAGTTGTCTCAAGAAATAAAGGAAAATGATTCTTTCCTCTTGGGCCCTTGCCTTAATTCTCAACACAATGACTCACCACAGGGTTTGAATAGGTAACAAGGGGATTTATAAATACTAGGGTCAGTCAGAAGGGAGAGGGGTTGAGGGTTTTCTAATTGCTGCTAGGGAGAGGGGTGAGGGTGGGGGATGGGTCACGGAGAGGTTTAGACAGAGAGAGCCCGGCTCTCCCAGTCAGGAAGATTTGATTGCCTTTTAAGTAAAGTCTTTATCAAACCTAGGGATAACTTATTTGAGGATACTCTACTAGCCTATAGAAACTAAACCCACAATGTCTAATCACCAAGCCCTCCCTTCCAACCAGAACCCAAAGGAAAATCAGGGAAGGGGATGGATGGCAATGGGAGATCAGGGAGAGGTCCAGAGAAATGAGATAGTTCCAAATTTCCCAAAACAAAATAAGCACAGGCCAAGGCCGAAGCAATTAGGCCAAAGCCGAGAGGCCAAAGCAAAAGCCTACAGCCACAGCGAAAGCCAGAAGGCAAAAGCCTCCTCAGTTGGAAACTTCACCTCTATTTAAAGCTTTAAGTTCTAACTGACTTTCTGAACATTCTAAGATGTTTAACTGACTTTTTGTGACTGTTAGAAATTACAGAAGTAAAAAGTTTCTGTTAGCCACCTTGCATTACACATAATAATTGCTATATCATTGTTAGCTAATTTTGGTGATAATTATGCAAATGGCTGTTTTTCGAGTAACAAATATAAGTATTAAAAAAGAGAGGTGTATTAAAATTTTGTTCAACAAGTTGATTTAAAGTGAAAATATTCTTGAGTGCAGATTAGAAAGAAAGGGCTATGAACACCATGAATTCAGGCTAAAGCATTACTATTTAAAATTTCCACATGAGAATGAAGCAACTACCAAGAACAAATATTTATTTACTGGGTAATAGATAAAGAACTAGAAAGGGATTTAGAAGTCATATTTAGATTAACTATGAGGAGACTGAGGCTCAGAGAGATCAAATGACTTGCCAGTCACACAATAGTTATTTGCACAAATGGTAAAACAAGAATAATAACCCAGATCTTGACACAATCTATCACTCTTTCCACTATAACACGGCATGTGCTACATCATGCTAACCTTTCACCAGAAGATATTTTTGAAAAAGATTAATGAGAGAAAGCAAGTTATGGAGGGAAAGGGAGAGAGACTGAGAAAGAGAAAGAGAAAGAGAATGATAGAGAGAATAAGAGAGAAAAAAATTGTGAAGTCTTTTGTAGTTTTATAACATTTTATAACTTATTGTCTCTAAAAGGCAATATATTATCATAGCTATCAGGCTATCTGTGGAGTCCAAAAGAACTGCTTCCTAACACAGAGGTTCTTTACTTTTTTGTATTATAAAGCCTTTTGGTAGTCTATTGAAATCTGTGGACCCCATTTTAGAATAATGTTTTAAATGCATAAAATAAAATACCTAGAAATCCAGAGGCAATCAATTATATTGAATTATTATTATCATTTTAAATTCATTTCCTCAGACCTCTTGTCCAGCACATAGTAACTTGATGACTGGAGATTAGTCACTTAAGTTTTCAGTATCCCCAGGCAATTCACTAAAATTCTAAATTACAAAGGAATTGCTACATTGGTGTATGGAAGTTAGACACTAATGCTATTGTGGTGAAGGGGGCTTACATACAAGTGAAATCACCAGTTGTGCATAGTGTAAGAGAAGAGAAAATATTCTGTTTCTGCCATTGTATAGTCTGGGATCTGAGAATAGTTTGGACTGGTGGTAAGGGAGATGGGGGGAATAGGCTATGTGGTCTCTTTTAGTCCTGCAAGTCCCTTTATGTAATATAGTCTTATTAAAAGCTAATTTAATTATGATTTAGTTGAACAGAGTATAGATAATATATGGTCTCAGATATTTGGTCCAGAAATGCTAGCAAGTGAGTCTGACTTGCCATATCCAGGAAAATTCATCCCACCAGTTTATATTGGGAGTACACAGTATTATAGTATGTTATGATATAGCAAGTAAGTCACTTATTAGAATGAGGAATTAACAGATAAAAGGTGCTGTGCGCACCAAAGGGGCATGGGGGTTTCTGCTAGAAAACCAACATCTTACAATCAGAGAACAATTAGAAGCTGAGTTACTCTCTATAAATGATAGCAAGGGGGACTGGCCAGTGTCAGGCCTATGTCTCTTCACATTTCAGCCATTTCCCTACTCTACTGTTTTTAGAAAGAAATATCTACACAGGAAGAACAAATAATCTTTTATCTCATTCCCTTCTTTTTGTTTCACATTTCTTATTGCCTGCTAACATTTTCTTTAATTAGAAAGGGTACAGGTTTTATTTGATGGACAGTCTTTTGTGTGAATCTAAACTCACCTCTGGACCCTTTTTAGGTACAGTGCAGATCAATGTTCAATTCAGGGGCATTTCCCCCTGCAAACAGGATGATGTAAAATGAATAATATTGATAAATGATCTTCTAAGGATGATAGCTTGACTAGAATACCCCCGCATGCTTCAAGAATAAAAAGACATAAGTCCAAAATCAGAGTTATGAAAGGGCTACTTGGCTTCTGCTCTTTTGGTCTCTGGAGTACTGTCCAAGGAGAGACAGAGAAGCACTGTGGGTATCTGATTATCAGCCTCTGCCTGCTTTGTGTAGTCTTCTCTACCTACTCCAAATAGCAGGTAAAAGCCTGGAATCTAAGATATACAGGATGATAGATAATCAAACATCACCTGCATGAGGGAGGTTTTCAAATGTTTGGTGCAAGTCCTGATTTGGAAATTAGACTCCTAACTCACTGGAAAGATGTCAGCATCATTCCTAATTGTTAAATAACTTGGGTTGCTTAAGGGATAATGTCTTGGAATATGATCTGTTCTTCTAATAAAGTGCCAATGGGAAAGCAGGGAAATGGACCCCACAATAAGAGGATTTTGTCTATATTCCTCTTTCCAAATCAGTTCAGAAAAGAGAGGAACCCCCCTCTCCCTACATGCAAAAGCCATGTGTTTTGGATAATTCTAAAGTTAAATAAATGGTTTTTGCAGAAAACTCAGTCACTGATTTTAAGAACCATCTTCCAACAGTCCAGAACATGTAAAAAATAAAATGTTATTATGCATGGCTAATTGCTAGAAGAATTTGGGTTTTGAAAATTGATCTTTTCTTCCCAGAATGGAAAAGAGGGCAGGGGGTTCAAAACCACTCCAAACTATTTTTATTCACTCTGACCAAAAAAAATGGCTCTTTCACTTTCAATCAAATTAAAAATGAAACTCTCTCCAGGATGAGAACTAATATATCAAGTTTCTGTTTGCAATGCATGTTTTTACAGTTAAATATAGTGTCATAAACATGATGCCATTGTAATCCAACTTGAATTCTAGTTACATTGCCAAATGCATGTTTTTCTGTCATGCAAATAGTGTCCCTTTAAAAAGCATATATTTATAACTTATTCTAAAGTAGTTGTTGAAAAACTATCTTGTTTTTTGGTTTCCTGATTTGCTCAACTGGTTCCAGTTCATGGAGATTACAGAATTACGAATAAACCCGAACTTAGTTGGACCAAAGGTCTATAGGGACTCCTACTCAGTACTTATACATCCAAGAGGGTGATTTGCCAAACTAATTTACCCATGGGAGAAATGGAAGAATAATAATGGGAAATTGGTCTTGACTAATCAAATGTGATTTACGTGTTCTCCAAAGATTTCCAGTGTTTAGAAGCCTGTGAACAATTGTACAGAAAGGACAAGGAAAGTACAGAGGGAACTTCAAGGCTAGGCAGGCAAAAGGGAAGTACTCTTGTAGAAGGGGAAGAGAGAGACACAAATCCTTTTTCTTATTAACTGAATATCTGTGCATACAATGCTTCCCACACACTTTTCTCAAATTATACCCCCAATGTCTATGGAAGTTATTCATAATTGCCTTGGAAAATTCCATGGGGACTCTCAAGTTAGATAATACCAGTAATCACGTGGCTTGGAAACATTTTTAATGGTTTAGCTTTCAGGTAAAATGAGAAGTATCAGACCCTGAAAGAGGGGGGGCAACTCATCCATCAATACTTGGGTTAGTTACTGATCCATGCCTAAAAGACTTTATTAAGGCAGGCTATTAAGTACTTAATATAGAGCCCTGACAACACAGAATATATTTAGAAAATTCTGAACTGTGTATGTAATATCATAGCTTATAAGCAGAAAAATGCACACATAGCATTCATATGCTTTCAACCAGACATCATATTCAGCAGCACAAAGACAATTATGAAATTTGTAATTTGCTGCCTAGGAAAATGTCATTTAAATATTTAGGAAAGAGTTTACAAGTTTGTAAGGTTAACACTGCCCTCTGCTTCTGAGGGGATATAGACTAACCTGGCTCTTCAAAAGCCTCTGAGTATACCTAAATTAGAACCATAGTCCTGAATAATGAACAAAGAGGAAGTTTTGTATGGTGGGTAAAATAATAGTCTGGTTGAAGAGTGAGGGGAACATTGGGTCTAAAACTCTCCTCTTACATCTTTTAACTCTACGACTATAATTAAGTCAGTTTACCTCTGAGATTCCATTTCTTCATTTACGATAAGGTAGCTAGCATTTATATAGCACTTTAAGTATTTGACATACATATGGTCCTATCATCATTCTCATTTTACAGACGAGGAAACTGAGACTGAATAATATTAAGTGTGTTTCCTGGGGTCCCATAGCAAGGATAACTAAATCAAGATTTGAACTCAAGTCTTTCAGACTGCAAAGTCAGCACCCTAATCACTATACAACCTAGTCACTTACTGAAAAATAACAATAATGTTTCTACTACTTAATACACA
Organism: Gracilinanus agilis; assembly: GCF_016433145.1. NCBI lineage: Eukaryota > Metazoa > Chordata > Mammalia > Didelphimorphia > Didelphidae > Gracilinanus > Gracilinanus agilis. The sequence goes on from NC_058132.1 coordinate 168,226,295, forward strand.
AAGTTATTATGAATTTCAAATGAAATAATATATTTACATAATTAATATGTCAATTATTATTATCCAAGCCATGAAATCAAATCCTGCTGATGATGGTATTTTCTAATTTAAAACAGATTAATAATCGATAATTATTAAATTAATAAATAATTAATAATAAAATATATAAAAAGTATAATTTATGACCCCAAATAGTTGTGTAAGTGGGCTTCTTAGATGCAAAATACAAAATGTCAGCTATAATATTGGGATTGGTTATAAAATTAAATCAAAAGACCTAGGTTCAAATCCTGGCTCAGTCATACTCTGCATATGTGATCTTTGGCAAATTATTGTTTTTTTTCTGGGTCTCAGTTTCCTCATCAGTAAAATGAAAGTGTTGGATTAGTTTCTATGATCCCATATAAACTTCAAGTTTATATGATGGCATCAAATGGCATAATACATATAAAATACTTTGCACACCTTAAGACACCATATAAGTAGTAGCTATTATTAAATCATTTATTGTTATGAGCTACTTTTTTTTGTCATGTCTCATAAGAAGAGTTGGGAAAGAAGGGAAGTATTCTTGTATCAGTCAACAATTCTGCTAGCAGTCTGCAGACTCCTTTACAATAATCCCTCTCATGTAGAGGGTGCTTAGCTAAGCCACTTTATGCATGTACAGCTGCCATTTAACTGTCCTGACCAACGTTTTCCCTTGAGAAGGGCCCTTGCTGATGTGTCTGATATAGCTTTTTGTTTGTTTACTCTTCAGTTATGATGTTGGTAACCTAAGTGTGGTGGCAGCAGTCAAATGGAATTTTAACAAGGTGAAGTGTACCTTCTAGAGACTCAATGCATAATCACTCTCCTACAAGTATGTGTTACTCTTTTTCAAATGTACACAGATGCTGCTGAGATGAACAAAATCAAAATTCATTTAAAAGCATTCCTGAATTTATAGTCACTTGAAAAGAAAATTCTTTACTTTTCTCCTTCCTTTATATCACTTGCATTTTATTCCCCTACCCAAACAGACATCCCTTAACAGAGGATAAAAAGGTGTGGGAGACAAAGACATCAGTCAAATACAACATTATATGCAAAGCTTAGAGTACCTTTCTCTCATATATTTTCTCAATTAAGAACTATTGGTCTCATGCGCCATGATTTTTCTTAAGTAAATTCTCGTTGGAAAACATTTCTCTAGACATGGATGGCAAAGGGTGAAGATTAGCCAGCACTAAAAATTTGGTTTCACTTTGGCATCTTTATGGGTTACTCCCAACGGTCCTATGTTACCTCATGCATATCTACAGCATTGCTGGCTAAATATAGGAGCCCTATAACTGACTGATGGGCACTTGGGTGGCACAGAGGACAGAGTGCTGGGCCTAGTTAGGAAGACTCTCACCTTCCTGAGTTCAAATTTGGCCTCAGACACTTACTAGCTGCATAACCCTGGGTAAATCACATATCCTTGTTTGCCTCATTTCCTTCATTTCCTCATTTGTAAAATGAGCTGGAGAAGGAAATGGCAAACTATTTTAGTGTCTTTGACAAATGGGATCATGAAGAGTCAGACACAACTGAAATGATTAAACAACAAGTAGCTGATAGCATTCCTTTTTTTTTTAATTTTCAGTAACCTACCTCATAGCATACTTCATTATGAGGATTTTGGTTGTGTGGGGGTATCTCCATGACTCAATATGGCTCTCAAATTATTTTCCAGATCGATGTATTTGTCTAAACCAATGATGGGCAAACTTTTAAAAGAGGAGGCCAAAGGAAAGGAAATGCTCATCTGTCAGTCTACTTCTAAGGCAACTCTTTTGAAGGTTCATTGTATTGTATCCCATTCATTGTATTCGTCAGATTAGGAATAATGTCATGGGCCTGGATAGAACATTTCAGGGGGCTGCATCTGGCCCACCAGCTGTAGTTTGCTCATCACTGGTCTAAACAATAATAATTCCTTTTGTAACTTCTATTTCTCTTGCCATTTCCTTTTTCAAAATTGGCATCAAAGGAGCAGAAAATTCAAATGCAGACAGAAACATACCACACTTTACTTTATTTCTTCCATGAATTTTTCTCTAGTGTAAACAATATATGTCTTTTTTCACAGCATGATGAACAGGGAAATATGTATTATATGATGATATATGCACAACCTATGTCATATTACCTACCTTATTAAGGTTAGAGGTAGGGACAAAAGGGAAGGAAAGAACATGGATTGCAAAATATCAGAAAACAAATATTTAAAATTATAATACATTGAATTGTTATCTGGAAAAAAATTTTGAATTAAATTACAACGAACATTTGTAGGTAAATGATTTATTTTTATAGTGAGCTTTATTTTTATCATTCCTCTAACAAAATATTTCTATAAAGACATTTTCCAACTATTCAAATATACCAAAAATCCATAATCATTTTCTTCCTAAAATTTATTTTTCAAACAAACTAATCGCCTCATAGTAGGTATTGATATTCAAATATTTGTGTTTATGTGTTCCTTCAGAAAAAAATTTTCATTATTTCAGGGTATTGTTGGGGCCAAAATGAAGAACTTATTTCATCGTAGTTTAATTCTCCATGAGGAGCACTCATGTATAATAACTTGCCAGATACTCCCCTGCCATTTTCATATGTTCCACCTGGCTTTGAAATCTGCAGTTTATCCAATTTGAACACAGGAAACTTACACTGCCACCATCAACTAGAAATGACTCTCTGTAAGGGAGAGTCTAATTAAGAGTCAAGAGAGTTGACATGACTTGCTCAGGTTTACACAGGCAGCAGAGTTAGTGTTTTATCTTAGGTATCTTCTGAATAGATGCCCCCTTGGAGGTCATACAAGGCATTAGAAAGTACAGAGGGCAATGTCATCCTCCAAGACCTTCAGACTTAGAAACTAAGTTATTCTAGACTCCTCATTATATGGATGATTTGTTGATAAGGAAATTGTCAATTTCCAACAGTTCCTATGTACAACCCCTTCTCTCCTCTGAAAATACCACCACTATGCCACCACTTTAGTGAAGGTCTTAATAAAACCACATCTGGATTATTGAAAAAGTTTGAGCCTGGATGAGTCTAAACTGCCTCAAAAAATAAATAGCAATCCTACCTAAGCTAATTTACATATTTAGTGCCATATCTATCAAACTACCAAAAAACTTTTTATAGAATTAGAAAAAATTATAACAAAGTTCATCTTGAAAAACAAAAGATCAAAAATATTAAGGGAAATAATGAAAAAAATGTAAAGGATGGGGGCCTAGCAGTACCAGATCTTAAACTATATTACAAAGCAGTGATCATCAAAACAATATGGTACTAGCTAAGAGATAGAGAAGGGTAAATCAATGTAATAGACTTGGGTAAATGACCTCAGCAAGCTAGTGTCTGATAAACCCAAAGATTCCAGCTTTTAGAACAAGAACTCACTATTTCACAAAAACTTCGGGGAAAATTGGGAAAGAAATGGGAAAAATTAAGTTTAGATCAACATCTCATACCCTATAACAAAATAAATTCAAAATAGGTAAATAACAAATATAAAGAGGGAATAAATTAGGAGAACATAGAATAGTATGACTCTCAGATCTATGGAAAAGGAAAGAATTTAAGAACAATGAAGATATAGAGAACATTACAAAATATAAAATGAAGTATTTTGATTATATAAAATTTAAAAGGTTTTGTACAAACAAAACCAATGCAATCAAAATTAGAAGCGAAGAAACAAAACTGGAAAAATTATAACAAAATTCTCTGACAACAGTCTAATTTCTTAAAAATATAAAGAACTTAATTAAAGGAACAAGAAATCATTCCCCAATTGGCAAATGGTCAAGGGATATGAATAGGCATTTTCAGATGAAGAAATTAAAACTATCAATAATCACATAAAAAGGTGTTCAAAACCCTTCCTGATTAGAGAAATGCAAATCAAAACAACTCTAAGGTGCTGCCTTATACCTAGCAGGTTGGTCAATATGACAGCAAAGGAAAATGATAGATGTTGGAGGGGATTTGGCAAAATTGGGACACTAATGCATTGCTGGTGGAGTTATGAATTGATCCAACCATTCTGGTGGGCAATTTGGAACTATGCACAAAGTGCTCTAAAAGATTGTGTACCCTTTAATTCAGCAATACCACTTCTAGGTTTATACCCTAAAGAGATAACAATGAAAAATATTTGTACAAAAATATCAAAAGCTGTGCTCTTTGTGGTGGCAAAAAATTAGAAAACAAGGGAGTGTCTCTCAATTAGGGAATGGCTGAACAAATTGTGGTATATGGTAGTGATGGAATTACTATTGTGCTATGAGGAATAAGAAATTGAGCTGGAAAGACCTCCACAAACTGATACAGAGTGAAATGAGTAGAACCAGGAGAACATTTTACACAGTGACTGAAACATTGTAGAAAAATCAAATGTAATTGACTTTGTGACTGATAACAATGCAATGATGCAGGACAACCCTGAGGGACTCATGAGAAAGAACACTATCTACATTCAGAGGAAGAACTGTGGGAATAGAAACATAGAAGAAAAACAACTGCTAGATTATAGAGAGCCATAAATAAACAGTTTAATCTGTAAATTCTATCAGATCCAGCTATAGCTGATGATTATAACTAATTGATGACTTCTTCCATTATTAAAAGTTTTCCTGTATAATAAATGATTTTAATTTAAAGAAAAGGGGGAAATATGTTGGAAGTCAATAAGAGAATAGATAAAAATCTGAGACTCCTCTTTTGACTCCTTTTGTGATCCTTCTGATTTCTTGTTGGAAAGTATTATGGCCTTATTGTAAAGCTTTAAGTTCCTAGCTAACCAGCAGTTAAAAGGTTAACATTCTTCCCCTTTGGCCAGGAATGCAACTGCCTGGTACAGCCAAGGCCAAAACCTTAGCAGGGGCAATTCAACCCTGAGAAAAATATTCCCTGACTTGACTTTCTGATAAGAACCCAGTCAAAATTCAGCCTCAGCCTTGTTCTGTTCTGAAGCCAATGATATCTTTTGTGTTTTGATATGCCATAATTTGTAGCTTCTGAGCATCTGTGAAGTTTCAGAGGGAGGTTCTTTTGTGTGAAATGAGTCTTGAGATACATATAATAAACTCCATGCTCCTGGAGACAGAGCTGGAAGCAGAAGCTAAAAGATCTTCCTGTCTCGTCATTTCCTCATCAACTAAACTGTCCTTATCAAATTATCAGAGATGATAAAAATATCTCGAGACTAGATCACATGGATTGATGAGTATATGATTGGGGATGGAGACTCTAAGCCATAACCCTAATGCAAATGCTAATAATATGGAAATAGGTCTTGATCAATGATACATGTAAAACCCAGTGGAATTGCCTATTGGCTATGGGAAGGGGATGAGAGGAGGAAGAGGGAAAGAACATGAATCATGTGACCATGAGAAAATATTCTAAATTAATTAATGAAATAAAATTTTTCAACTTAAACAAAATTTTGAAGAATTAAAAAAAAGAACTTTGGAAGTAGAAATACAGAAGGAAAACATATGATTTATCACTTGCTTATATGGGTATAGGATTTGGGGTTTTGTTTTTAAAAGATCACTCTTACAAAAATGAATAATATGGAAATAGGTATTGAGTGATGATATATGTATAACCCAGTAGAATTGCTTATTGGTTCTGGGAGAGTGGAGGGAAAGGGAAAAAAAGAATAGAGAATCATGCAACCATGGAAAAATACTTAAAAATAAAAAAATGAAAATGAAAAAAGATAAATTGCCTCAAATCTGCCTCATTCTAATCTATCCTCCACTCAGCCACTAAAGCAATTTTTTCAAAGAAAAAGTGTGACCCAAGTGACTCCCTATCACCTCTAGGATCAGATAAAAAAGGCTGTTTAATATTCAAAACCCTTCATAGCCTAGCTCCATCCTCTCTTTCCAGTTTTCTTCTATGTTATCTGACAAAATGAACTCATCCTTACAGTGTCAGTGGCTTACCTGCTTTTCTAGGAACAAGACACTCAATCTCTTTGCTCTAGGCATTTTCTCTGGCTGTCTCCTATGCCTAGAATATTTGCCCTCCTCTCTTTTCTCTACTGGCTTTCTTGGCTTCCTTTAGATTCAACCAAAATCCCTTCTTTTGCTGAAGGTCATCCCAACCCCTCTTATTTCTATAACCTTCCTTCTCAGTTATTTCCTATATATTCTGTATATAACATGCTTGTACAGTTTGTTTACATGCTATATTCTCCCATTGGATTGTTAAGATCCTTGAGGACATTTTGCCTCTTACTTCCTCAATGCTTAGAGCAGTGCCTGGTACACAGTTAGTACTTTATAAATGTTGACTGATTGATTGAATAGACTTTGGAGTCAGAGGGTCTTAGATGAAATCTTAACTCTGCAATTTGGGTGACCTAGGCCAATTTACATCACCTCTCTGGATCTCAGTCATTTCATCTTTAAAATAAGTGTTTTAAACTAGATGATTTTGAAAATCTGTTACAGCTCCACATCTATGATTGAATGCTACAGCCTCTAGATGGCAAGCCTTGCTGATCTCAGTCATGCTTGACTTTCTCATAGAAATACTCTGTTGCCAGTCCTGCCCTCAAAGCCTTTCCAGCTTGCTATATTCTGCCAGAATACATACTTTCCAGGCATGCCCTTGGGAAGTCAGATTCTCTTCATGCCATCAGGAGGCATTGAAGACCCATGGAAGATCTGATGTAAAGAAAATGTACTAGACAACAATGTCACAATATAAAGAATGGAATGCAAGGCAGTGCCACAAACCAATATCTAGGGTGCCCCCAAAAGCAAGAAAGATAGTTGAGAATTTCTGAGAGGCTTGAAGCTCTAGCTGCCGGAATTAAGAGAGACTTAAAAAAATATTTCTTTTCTGTAGTTTTCCACTGCCTGTTTTCAGCCTTTCATTCCATCACTTCTCTTTACATCCTGGATACAATTTTTTCACTGGCACCTGAGCTAAATGTGTTAATTAGTTCCTCCTCCCAACATTTACAATCCTCTGCCAAAGCCAGTTAAGGTTTTTCAAGAGTTTTCCCTTCTAAAACCTCCAAAGGAGATACTCTTTATTTACAAAGTCTCAGGTTTCCAGAGAGTTCCAAATATCCCAAATTCCTTTAACCTCCATATCTAGGCATAGACCAATGTTTGTGGTTCTAAAGGTGCTCTAGCACATATAACCCACAAAGTTCTTTTGCCTAAACAGACCCATGGATTTTCACCATAAAAAACGTAGATATGTATAATAAAGAAGTCTGTAAGGTTAAAATTGAATCCCTTTTTTCCCCAATAGAGAGATGTCTTTTGGGAGCTTTGGCTTAAACTAGGAACAGTTAAACACTTTTCCTTTGTTGCTTGGTAACCAAGTAAAGTAGACATTAGATTAACACTGTTTTAACCCTACTTAAACTGTGACTGTTTACCTGATAACTTGAAAAGCATTGACAGGATAATCTATATTTAGTATTGTTCCAGAGTTCTTTCACAACTGAGACATGTTATGATATGGAAAGGGCAGGCCTGGAAGTGAGGCTAGAAATGAGTTATGCTTCTGAACTCAACTTGTTCTGTGATCATGATAAAATAATTTAATCCCCTTTTCAGCCTCAGTTTCCTCTTCTATAAATAGGGATAATAGTTTCTGGCTCAGAGGTCTGTTATGAGGAAGAAATAAGATAAATGTATAGAGGAATTGTGTTGTTCAATCATGCCCATTTGGGATTTTCATGGCAAAGATATTGGAATGATTTGCCATTTATTTCTCCAGCTCCTTTTATAGATGAGGAAACTGAGGCAAATAGGATTAAGTGACTTGCTCGGGGTTATTCAGGTACTAAGTATCTGAGACCAGATTTGAACTCAGGAAAATGAGTCTTTCTGACCCCAGGATTTGGTATTCTACCCATTGAGCCCCCTCACTTTCCATAATGTATGTAAAGCACTTTGCAAACCTTAAAGCTCTATCCAAATGTCAGTTATTATTATTATTACACTGCAAAGGTCAAACCTTAGGAACTACTGCATAATTTTTCTTCCTCTGATTCACCACCACAGCCTGCTAAGTTTACAATAGCTCACTTAGCCCAACCGCTTATTAGGTCTGAGAAGCCATTTTTATCCTCTCTCCTGCTCCAAAGCAAAACCACACATTAGTGATACACTCAGGTGCCACTTAGTGGTTCCTGTGTCAATTGTTGAGTTCATTTCATTCTACCACTCCCTATTTTCTTTTCTAATTATTTTCTTTCTTCACCATTCTGCCAGTCTACTAGCTATCCTTAACTCTTCCCTCTCCCTTACCTCACCACAAAGCCAATCAGTTTTGACAACTCCTGGGTTTTACCTCCACAATATTTCTGCCTGTTTCTTTCTTTCTACTCAAAATATTAACATCCTAGTTCAGGCCCCCATAACCTCTTGCTTCTATGTTAAAACAGATTCCTAATCAGTCACTCTGCTCCCAGTCCCTCATTTCTCCAATCCATACTTCATATAAATATTGAATTATCATACCTAAGACTTGGATATGACCACATTATTCTCCCATTTAAAAATCTTCAGGGATTCTCTTTTGGCTCTTAGATACAATACTAGACTCTGATGTGGCATTTAAATCCTCGTACAGTATACCTCCCAATTACCCTGCAGGGATTATTTCATATGATTTTCCTCTGCTTAAATCAATCTGAACTATACCCAGAATTCTCTTGCCTGTCTATGTGCCTTTGCTCAAGCCCTCCACCATTTCTAAAATGTTCTTCTTCTCTTCTTCCTTGTATAATCCTTACCTTCTTTCATTATCTTCCTCTTCTCTATAAATCCTTTTGTCAACTTTAGTTTCATTATTGATGTTTCATTATATTCCCTTCTTTCCCAATTTGTCAGATTCCTCAACTCCCCAAATCAACACAGCCACGGAGAGGAATGGTTATATTCCTTTGTTTTCAGCTACAACTGTTTCACCTGCATTTCAGTAATTCTGAGATTCCTCTGTCTGATTATAATCTCATATCCTTTTGTCTTTCCCTGGTCCTTGTGCCTCCCAAACTTATTTTCCAAATTCATCATGATCTCCAGTCATTCCTCCTCTGCCTTCTGTACCAAGTTATTCTCCTGCTCTTGCTTTACCTCTAACCCTTGAAAATATTCATCTCGTAGTTAACCGATCCAACTTTGCCTGATCCTCTTCTCACTCCTATTGCTGCTCCTACTTTTCTAAATATCAGCACTAGGTTACTCCATCTGACTTTTTTTGCTCCTGTACATTGCCAGGCAAAGAAGATAAAGTATAATAATAATGTTGATGATGCTAATAGTAACAGCATTAATATATTGCACTCTAAAAATTGCAAAGAATGTATACGTATAGTACCATAGTCAATCCTCACAATTATTCTAGAAAGCAGGTGCTTTTATTATTCTCACTTTACAGATAAGGAAAGTGAAATTAAGAGAATTCATTCACCTAGCCAATAAATGTCTGAGGCAGAGCTCAGGTCTTTCATGGCTTTAAGTTCCATACTCGATCCTCTAAGAAATTTAGCTATTCCAATGTGTTTCAGTCCATCAAAATTTTATGTTATTTAAACTCAACTGCGACCTCACTGATATATGAAAATGATTTTTTCCCTTTCTGATTGATTCTTCATCCCACTTTCTGCATCATCTAGTCCTTCCTCTTCCCTCCTTTCCTATTCCCCTCTCACTCTACTTCCCTTGTGATTCCATTAACTCCCATAGATTCACCTGTATTACCTCTATATGATGACTGTCGGATTTATGCGTCCAATTTCAGACTCTCCTAAACTCTAGTCCCTCACCATCAACTGACTAATGAGCATCTTAGACTGCATTTTCTAAAGGCACCTCAAATTTAACACCTCCAAAATAGAATTCATTACTTTCTCCTCATGTCCCAAGCCCTCTCTTCTTCCTAACCTTCCTATTTCTTTTGAAAGCACTGTAATTCTTCTATTCATCTTGGTTCACAATGTTGTTTCTTCTTTCTGTCAATGTTTATACCCAATTGGCAAGTTTTATTGATTCTATCTATACAATAAATGTTGTATATATTCCCTTTTTTCTATTCAAAGCATACCTACTTTGGCTAGGTCCTCATTGCCTCTCATCTGGACTGTTCCGATATCCTTCTTGCCTCCAGTCTCTCCACTCTCTGATATGCCTTCCAGATATATTGGAAAGCAGATTCCTAAATCACAGTCTGACTATATCACTTTTCTTCCCAGGGAAAAATATTAACTTATTGACTTTAATCATATCTTATTTCCTTCTCTTCTTTTTACTTTCTTTACTCTTTTTTGCATTTATTTCCCATTAGCCATTTGTTTTGGCATTCATGGATAAAGTCTTTTCAAAACTTTATAATTCTTGGTGTGAATATTTTCAGTCTTAGCCTGACTTCTCTACCTTACTGAATCTTGTTCACTATAAGGTTTAATTGTGTGGTAGTTTGTAGCCATTACTGAGTTTGCTTAGTTATCCTCTTTGAGCTTTATTGGGTGGTATTTGTTAATTGAGTGCAACCTTTCCCTTTTTAGTTTGGGCATTCTCAGTTAATAATAGCTTCCTTGTAATCAATTTGGTCCCTCCTTACTAATAAACAGCTCTTTTACCCTCTTAATTGTGGATTTCCATCTTTATTTAAGAGCCAGTTTGGGAAAACAGCTTCTTTCAGGCCTTAAATTTGAACTCATAGTAGCAAATGGCCTTCCCTCCACTCAAGAGAGATGTATTGGGGCCTCCAATGTGTATCATACTTTGAACTGTTCTTCTAGAAAAAAAATAAAACATGGCTCCTGCCTCAAGTAAATTATAATTGAACTAGAAAAACATAGATTGCCTATCAAAATAATGTCCACTTAAACCATTTAAATCTTGGTAAAAGACAAACTCTTATTACATCACAAAATGAAGTATGCGGTGTCTAAAGGGAATACAAGGGAGAAAAAAAAATCAAGTGACTTAGGACCAAATGGTCAGTGATGTTTGTTGTAACTTTGATGGTGTTTAAAAAAAATAAAAATCAAAGTTTATTCCAATAATCCTAAGAAGATATTTAAAAGATGTAAACTGATGATCATAGAGATAAAATGCCATTTATAGCACAATTTAAGTCATTACATTCTACTTTCTCAACATAAATTTCCCTAATCTCTTGCTGCTATTCCTGGTATTCTGAATAATCTAATAGCTTAATTTTTCCTAGGCTGTTTTGCAGAATAAGTTCATAATGATTATCTTGTGTGATTATATGAATGACACTGGAATAGGGAATATTGATATTCTTTTCCACTTATTTACTAATGAAGCAAATGAGACTCTGAAATTAATTGGCATTGTTAGTAAGTGAGGCTTGAATCCAGGTTTCATGACTCCAAATCCGATGAGATGCTGAAATTGTTAGAATTGTTGCTTTATTAAAGATGCCCTACACATAACTTCTTCTGCCAGCTGAAATGCTTCAAAGATATGTGATTTCATTACTTGGGATTTTTCCTGTAATCACACTTTAGTAGGCTTGGTAGTGCAGAAATATTCATCATCCTAAGGCTGGCATAGAGATACAGTTTTCTGGACTTAGCCTGGCCTATCTTCAATAGTAGTTCATTCCTAGGCCACCATGCTAAACTTTTTTAGCTTGGTAAAACCTTTCCTGATTTTGCATTCTGCTAGCATAGCCATAAAGGATCCACCAAGAAGCACTGGAGAAAAACTTCTGAGGAAGACTAATTTCAATGGCACAAATCTGCATGGGGAAGGAAAGGAAAGTGTAAAAAGTAAAATATAAATATTAAGCATTTGCTGTATGCAAGGCATTCTGCTAGACAGTAGTAATACAAAAACAAAAATGGAAAAAAGTTCTAATCAGGAATAAGCTTGTACTCTGGGACTAAAACATGAACATGCACAGGTAAGGAAAAACAAGGTAATTTGAGCATAGAGTCAATACTAACAAACTGCAAGAAACAGAGAAGTAAATAAAGGAAAGTTTCACTTATGGAGTAGCATCCAAGATGAATCTTAAGTGAAATAAAGTATTTTAAGAAGAAATGGGAAGAGTATCAATTCCAGGCAATTTGTAGAGAGTAAAAGAGAGATGAAAGATAAAATTTGATGAATAGCTAGTGGACCATTTTTCTGAAACATAGAATTTGGAAAGATAGATCAGGTGAAATAAGCCTGGATGGGTAGGAGGGAGACAAAATATGGAAGACCTTAAATATGAGGAAAACAATCCTGTGTTTTTTAAACCTAGAAGTCACAGGATATTTGGGTAAGAATTTTTTCTCTATTTATACTTAAAAGTCCCCCAGAAAAAGAAATGAATATATTATATACAGATTAATAAATTATCATATTAAATCAAAGAAGATGAGGAAGCTAGTATATTTTCAAGTAAGTCCTGACAAGTAAGAACACTTTCCTGGAAGTCAATGGAGATTTTACCATAACCTGCCAGGTTTTTTCACTGAAGTATATTATAAAATGTCATTCAGAGATTTCCATGACATTCTTCATCCAATTTGCCACAAAAGTTTTTCCCTAAGGCTTTATCCTGAACCCTCTCCTATTTTCCAAATATAGTCTTACACTTGATAAATTCATCAACATCCATAAATTCATTTATTATCTCAAAACAGATAATTCTCACATCTATTTAGCCAGTGAAGTATTTCTCCTGAGATACAGTCCCACATCATGAACTATGTATGCATAGGCACCTCAGACTCAACAACTGCAAGAAAGAACTCATTAGCTATTCCCACTCTCAGACTTCTCTATCACTATGGAAGGCACTACCATCCTTTCAGATTTACAAGGTAAGTTCACAACCTTAGTGTCACCTTAACCTCCTCACTCTCATTCACCCTACCGAGCCAATCACTTGCCAGATCTTGTCATTTCTAACTCCATAACATCTCTCAAATTTGCATTTCACTCACATATCTTGGTTCAACTCCTCACTAGTTCTCAACTGAAGTATTATAATAATCTCATAATCAGAATCCCTACCTCATTTTTCCTTTTTCTAAACATTGTCCCCAAAATTATTTCTTAATATACTTATTTGACCAAACCATCCAGCTCAGCTCAACATATTCCAGTGGTTCCCCATTACTTTTCAGATAAAGTACAAACTGACTTCATAGGACATAAAATCCCTTCCAAATCTGTCCCTCTGCCACCTTTCTAGTTTTCTTACACATTATCCTTCTCCTAAACATGCTACAATGCAGCTACACTTGACAATTCACCGTTCCTCACAGACAACACCCATAGCACAGTTTTGTCAAAGATTCTGCCATAGTTTATCAAGCAAGAAATGGAGTCTACAGTGTTACAGGCTGAAAGGAGAAACAATGTGATTACTCTTAGTAATAAGGAGGTCAGTCATGACCTCATAGAAAGTTTGTTCACTATAGCAGACTCAAAAGCCTGATACCTATGGGTTAAGAACCAGGGCAAAGAACAGTAGTATACATTGAACTACTATTCTTAGGAGTTTGGCAGTAAAGGGGGTAATAATGATGGGAGAGAAGTCATTCAACTGGCATTTATTAAGGATCTGCTATGTTCTTTTGATGTTCAGTCACTTTTAGTCATGTCTCTCTCACCATGACCCTCTCTGGGTTTTTCTTGCCAAAGATAATAGAGTGATTTGACATTGCCTGCTCTAGCTTGTTTTACAAATGAGGAAACTGAGACAAAATGATAAATGGCTTGCCTACGATCACACAGCTAGTACGTGTCTGAAGCTAGATTTGATCTCAGGAAGATGAGTCTTCCTGACTCCAGGTCTAGTATTCTATCCACTGCATCACCTAGCTGCCGTATGTTCCAGTCACTATGCTAAAAATGGAAGATATAAATAAGGGTTAAAAAAATCAATCTCTGACTTCAAGCAACTCACAGCCTAATGAGATAGACAATATATAGACAATTATGTGCAAACAGTAGATATACAACATAAATTGAGAGGGATTAGTCTCAGAAGGGAATGCACTAAGATTAAGGAGGACTGAAAGAAACTCCAGGAGTGCTTTAACTTAGACTGGAATGGAGCCAGGGAAGTTGAGGTAGACCTGAGATGGGAAATTATTCCAAGCATGGAAGAAAGTGACTAAAAATTCTCAGAGTCAGGAATATGAGAGAAAGCTAACAGGTCAGTGTCAACAAATCATAGAGGATATGTGAAAGAGGTAGGAAAGACTGAGAGCAAGTTGGAAGGATACTGTAAAAACATAAGAAGTTATCAGCACCAAGGGGAGAGAGAGAGAGAGAGAGAGAGAGAGAGAGAGAGAGAGAGAGAGAGAGAGAGAGAGAGAGAGAGAGAGA
>NC_058132.1:168243634-168253360 GCF_016433145.1 Gracilinanus agilis
AGAGAGAGAGAGAGAGAGAGAGAGAGAAAGAGAGAGAGAGAGAAATTACATTACATATATGAAGGAGAAAAGAATGATTAATATCACTGAAATGACCAGAGGAGGAGAAAGGACTTGGACTTTGAAAGGTTCATAGGAAATGACCCTTTCCTTCAACTCAGAGAGTCTCTGCTAGGCAGAAGTCAAAGATAAGAAAGAAGGGTCCCATATTCACAAACATATTTATAGTGTTACATTTGCAAAAATCACACACAAAAATCCTGAATCTGCAAAAACTGGATTTAAAAAAAATCACAATCATAAAAACCTTGGGAAAAAAGAGCAATATCAATAGGGAAATAATAAATTAGGTGTGGCACATGAATGCAACAAAATATTAATTTTCCATTAGAAATTATGAATATGAAGAATGCAGAGAAGCTTAAGAAAACATAAGCACTGGAGAAAAACAAAATAAGTAGAACAATATTTATAATTATTGCAACAGCATTGAAGAACTACCACTATATTGATTACTTTTGCTACAAAGAAAATATGAGGAAAAGTAATTCTTTATTTTGTAACTGATAGGATTTGACTGCATATACTTTCAAATATGTTTTTGCCTGATTAGTTTTGTTAAAGAAATTTACCCTCTATTTACAAAAAATTAATAAAACTGATAGCTACCTGGAGAGGGAAGAAAAATGTTTTCTATTACAGATTAACTAAGTGCCAGCCTTAAACAATGTGATTGGGATATAATGAAATATCATCTATGTAATAAAATTTGTGGAGGCCTTACCCCAAATTCTCTCTCATGTATATAACAAATATATCCCTGAAATTCCTCCATTAGGCATTTTGCTGTTACCTCACACCCCCCAAAACTATTTTTAGATGTAAATATCTCTTGTATTTTTAAAATAATTTTAAACTGCAACTCAAGATTTATAGTACAAGTCAATATAAAAAGCTTTATGTCTAATACAAGCCATGTTAGATACCAGCTGGTTCACAGAAAAATCTCTGAAGCTAAGTAGGCTTTCCCTACAAAAAATCTTCCAGCCATTTTATAAAGAATTTTAAGGTGGCAGCTGGGTGACTCAATGGATTAAGAGCTAGGCCTACAGATGGGAGGCCCTAAGTTCAAATCTGGCCTCAGACACTTCTTAGCTATGTGACCCTGGGCAAGCCACTTAACCTTTATTGCCTAGCTCTTACTGCTCTTCTGCCTTGGAACCAATACATAGTGTTGATTCCAAGATGGAAAGTAAAGGTTTTTAAAAAAATAAAATAAAAAATTTTTAAAAGACATATATATCCAAGATAGCTATGGTAAATTATACATTATTGTTTAGTTCAAAGTAACTATATTTCGTATAAGAAAAAAATAAGTATTGTATGTATTTTTCAGATATGTTTCCGAGATCTTATAGCTCCATCTTATCACTCTCAGAAAGATACTGGTAGAATCAGTGCCATACCAATTAAACTATGCAAACATTATTTCAGAGAGCTAACAATAACAATAAAATTCATCTGGAAGAACAAAAGAAAAAGAATATCAAGGGAATTCTTTTTTGTTTTAAATGTGAAGGAAGGTGACTTAGCTGTACCCAATCTCAAACTGAATTATAAAGCAACAACCATTAAAACAATCTAGTAATGGATGAAAAATAAAATAGAAAATCAATGGAATAGATTAGCTATTCAATATCCAGTAGTAAATGGCCATAGTAAACTAGTGTTTGACAAATCCAAATATCCAAGCTTTTGGAAGAACATATTATTCAACAAAAACTGCTGGGAAAACTGGAAAACAGTTATCAGAAAATAGATAAGACCAATATCTCATACCATATACCAAGATAAAATGAAAATGGCTATATGATTTAGAAATAAAGGGTAAAGTCACAAACAGATTACAGAAACTTAAAACAGTTTACCTGTCAGTTCTATGGATAATGGAATAACTTATCCAAACAAAACATAGAAAATATTATGAGATATCAAATAGATAACTTTGACTATATCAAATTAAAAAGTATTTGCACAAACAAAATCAATGCAACCAAGATTAGAAGGGAAAATCAATGCAACAAACTGGGAAAGATATTTATAGCAAGTGTCTCTGACAACAGTTGCATTTCTCAGATATATAGACAATTGAGTCCAATTAACAAAGAGTCAAAAGATAGAAACAGGAATTTCTCAGATGAAGAAATTAAAACTATCTTTAGTTCAATGAAAAAATGCTCCAATTTCCTTTTAATTATACATGTGCAAATTAAAACAACCTCATACCTATGAGACTGACTAATATGGCAAAAAAAGGAAAATGATAGATGTTGGAGGTGATATGGGAAAATTGGGATGCTAATAACACACTATTGGTGGATCTTTGAACTGATACAACCATTCTGGAGAGCAATGTGGAACCATGCCCGAAGGGCCATCAAACTGTCTTTGATTAAATTAGGGTGGTATTACAATGAGATTGAAGAAAGGAAATAAAGGATCTACTTATATAAAAATATTCATGGCAGCTCTTTTTTGTGTCGGCAAAAAACTGGAAACTAAAGGGATGTCCATCCATTGGGAAATGGATGAACAAGTTACAATATATCATTATATTAGAAGACTATTGAACAATTAGAAGACAAACAAGATAACCATAAACTATTATAGGTAATTTATAATTGATAGATAGCATATGTAGTGAGTAGGAAAAGACAAACCAGCTTGGCTGATTTAGAACATTCTAAGGGGTTTGGTTCAGAGACTGAGTTGTGGACAATTTTCCTGCTTTGGAGGAGAGGTGAGAAGTTGGGAGCTGCTGTACAACTAGCCTTTGGATTATTTCAGATCTCTGTAGAGGAGGAGGATCTGAAATCAAGATAAAGAGGAAGATCTAGGTAGATTTAGGATCTCTCCTGTAGTTGGTGAACAGCTCCAGGAAGTCCTATGCTCCCTAGCCCTTGTGGCTTATGTTGCTGAGACCAGAAGTATTCCTGAGTCTAAACATCACCTGAAAGTCATCAAGGACCTTTGTGTGAGACTACCAAAGCCCTGTCCCACTCAGCTGAGCCAGTTGCTGGCTGACTGTTAGATTAGCTTAAGACAAGCCAACCCAACTGCCACCAACTGGCAGTTGGTTCCCTTAGAGGTTAGACACCCCCCTCCCTCCAATTACCATCTTACCAAACCAATAAACTTAACCTTGTTTAACTTCCTTGTCATCCTCTCTCACACCATCAAGGATCCACAGAGAGTTAATTATCCCTGGCTGTTGTGTTATTTCTCCAAACTGTTTCTCATTTCCCACAAGTGTTGTTTGTTTCCCTTTTCCCAGTGGGGTTCATGTCCCTTTTTGTATTAAGTTCCTTCCCTGTCAGTTGTGAGTTGCCATTACCCTTCCCCATTCAGTTACTATTTTTTCAACAAGCACATACACACAAACACACACATACATACAAAAAAAAAACAACTGGAAATACTTATATGAAGCAATGCAAACTAAACAGTTCCAGGAGAATGTTGTACATAGTTACAGCAATAAATTACAATGGTCAATTATGAATGACAACTATTATCAGAAACTCAAGGATTCAGGATGATTCCAAGGATTAGAGGAAAAATGCTATCCAGAAACAAAAAATAAGCTGTTGGAATCTGATTTCAGATTTTTTTTATGATGCCATTTTTACTGTATTTCCTTCATGAGTTTTTTTTATTCTATGTGTGATATATGTCTTCTTTCATGGCATGAGAATTATGGAAATATGTATTGTTTGACAATACTGGTATAAGCTACATGAAACTACTTACCACCTAAGGGTAATGGGGAGAAGAGGGAGAGAGAAAAATCTGAATTGAAAAATGTCAAATAGCAATTACAAAAAGTTGTTTCTACATGTAATTGAAAAATTATTTTAAGATTTAAAAAAAAAGAAGATTGTGATGGATGTGAGAGATACAACAGAAGAGAACAGCAAATGATCCTATTTTCAAAATAAAAGAAAAAAAGAAGCCTACAAACCATAGATCAGTAGCCTTGACTTCAATCTTAGAAAAATTCTAGGAAAATTATTGAAGGGAGATTTAGTAATTATCTAGGAAAGGAAACAAAGATTAAAAAGTTCAAGATATCTTCATCAGGAATGGAACAAACTATTCTAAACCACTTTCCTTTGTTGATAGAATTATTAACTGGCAAATTGGGGAAATTATTTAGAAATATATTTATAGAATAACAGAGCATTTCACACAGTCTATCCTGCCATTCTTGTAAGCAAATTATAGAGCTTGGTGAAATATAAAAGTAGGGTTAGATTGATTTGATACTAGCTAAATGACCAGATGTTATCATATCAGTTTGGAAAGTTTCAAGAAGTTCTTAGGATCTATGCTTGTCCCTTTAATGTTTAATGTATTTATTAATGACTTGAGTAAAGAAATAAAGTGTATACCCAGCAAATTTTGAGATAACACAAAACTGGAGCAATAGAGTGTTGTAGATAAAATCCTGCAACCATGTTTTCATGGGTTGCAAGCTGGCAGTTGCCAATATAGGACACAGAGCCTGGCAGAGAACCCAGGCTGGGTGCCAGGGTGACAGTTGAAGTGAGGGTATAAAAAGGAGTCCCCAGACCTCTGACTTCACTTCTGGCTCTGATCTTCAGGGATAGGGAGGAAAGAGTGGAAGAGTGGGCCCTAGGTTTTTGAAGGGTGGTTTTGGGACAGATTCTTTAGTTAGGTAGGAACAGCTACCATAGCTAGCCAAAACAAACAGCTCATTTGCAGACCCTTTATAATCAAGAGACAATTTCTATCATCAAGACATCACCATCTGGCCCAGGGCTTGGCAGCGCTGGGTCAGCATCCAAGAATATCAGAGTCGAGATTGCCCTCAAGGCTTTCTTTTCTAGTGCACCATAAGAAGACCTTTCAATGTTTCCTAAAAGTAGTTTAGTGAAATTAGTTATTCACGGCCTTAGCTTACCTTACCCTCTTTCCTACTCCCTTTTACCTGATCCATATTTTACCAATAAATCCTTTTAAACCTTCAAGCTTAAAAATCTTTAAAGTCAATTAGTTTTACCTTTACCAAAGACCTGGTAACATCAGCAGTCAAAACAAACTATTAGCTTCAGTTGAAAAACTTTATTAAACAGTTAGGTTCAGGAAGTGCCAGCCTCTTTCCTGTTGTTCACACCAACTGACCAATAGAATTATCTCCATTTCTCAGGGCAGAGGCACAGCACTCTGAACTTAAAAGGGTCTTGGCTTTGCTAGTGAGAGAGTTTCATCTGCGTCTCATTCAGCTTAGGTGCAGGACCCCTGTTACACACCAACTTCTACTCCTGCCTAAAGACCTCGTGGGCTGGCCCAATACCATCTACGACTCTCTCCTGCAGTGCAGCTAGCCCCTTCTCATTACAAGAGCTAATGTTTTGGATATACTGTGAGAAAGGGGAAGATGAGAATCAATAACTATAGAGATTTCAAGAGTCTAAAACAATAAACAAAATCAAGTAAGATGAATTCTTATTGCAATAAATGTAAAATCCTTCATTTGGGTTCAAAAATCAGTTTTACAGGTATAACTAGGTTATAGTTCATGAGAAAAATCTAGAAATTTAGTAGATAGAAAGCTTTATATGAGCTAGCATGGTGTTTTTAAAAATCTTTACCTTTCACCTTCAAATTAATAGTGTGTATTGGTTCTAAAGAAGAGGGGTAAGGGCTAAGCATTTGGGGTTAAGTGACTAGCCCAGGGGGTATTTGGGGCTAGATTTGAACCCAAGACCTCTTGTTTTTAGGCCTGGTTTTACTGAGCCACATATTTGCCTTCCAGTATGATACTTTGAGACCTCGATTCATTTGTAATCTCCTCAGTGTTCTTATATCTTATACCACTTCCCCATATAAATCTTTTATCCAATGCCACTAGAATCCTTATAAAGCACATTGTTAACTTTAACATCAGATATCAATGCTAATCATCATTATAATTTATGATAGAGACTAATTCTAAAATGGAGCTATTCATATTAAGAGAAGGAACAAAAAGAGTCTCTTTCTCTTTGCCTCCATGCCCTGCATAGATAATAAATGTATTTGTTATTAAATTAAATATTAAATATTAATTTAGATTTACCAACTTATTGACAAAGTCACGAGGTTGAGAACAAGGTATAGAGGAATTAGGATGTTTCTGACTGCATAAAGTGAAAAGAGAAAGAATTTTGGAGCTTGGGGCACTGCCTCTGGTTGGGAAGTTTAAATGGAATGAAAAATTTTAAGATAAAGCAAAAGGTAGAAGACCATAAATGTTAACTATGAAGACTCAGCTTCCCAATTTTCAGTCAAGAGGCAGGGGCAGAGCTATGTGACATTGGTGTGACTGTATGCTAGTATCTTTTGTGTGGGAGCTTGCCTAGACTTTTTTGGGGCTGCTTTCCTCCTTCGATGTCCACAGACCACCCAGCTCTCGCTTGTGGCTCCAAGAAGCTGCAGCATGCCCAGTGGCTCTGCCCTGGGAAACTTTCTCAGCAGATTGGCTAAACCAGGTTGAGGGCAACCAACAGACCCCAAACCCTTCAGTTAGTTACGGGGGGGTGTCTATTAGTCATGGGAAGACTTCTGATGGAAGGGGAAGATAAAACAAGTTGTTCCAACGGTCATGAAGGCAATGGAAGCTGACACTGTGGACCATTCAGAGCTTGGTTAGACACTGAAAAAGGCTAGACATCCACTGCATCCCAAGCCATCATGAATCCTCCTGACTTTTGTCTTGCCACTGGACTTTAATGACTCTGGAAGACAGAGTGAAGCTGATGACTTTGGTAACTCAGCCTCACTTAAATACAATTCATGCACAGTTCAAGAATCATTTACAATATCATTGGTCCCCTTCAAAAATGAAGGAGGAAACAACAATTCTATTTTCAAAAAAATTTTAGCAAAGGAAAAAACCTCAAATTCTGCCCTCAAAAATATTTTAACTGTCTTCCATTTGTAGGTTGAGGAATTAGAAATTGAGAGAGGGAGAGGTGTAAGTGCATACATATGTGTTTGCTGGACCTGATCTTCAATTTGCTTAATTGTTTTAAATTATATCAGGAAATAGTATCTCTTTAATTGAAAGCTTTTCCCAAGTGATGCTAAAATGATAAGGCAACTCTAACAAAGACTCAAAGTGAAAAATATTATAATCCAGACACTAGTCCAATATTTGCTTATGTATAATTTGGATCTGTTTTAAATGGTTCACAGATGGTTTAGAAAAATATAATTTTTGCAGAATATTTCGTGTTGGGTTTTCATCCCTACATACTGAAGATTAGTCACTTTTTAACATCTGAGGGGCAATAATAAGGGTACTAGAGTTTATATGTTTCAACTAAAGCTGAAACTTGGATTAAATAAGGACCACTCAGCCAATTCAATAATTAGAAGGTCAGCACATAGTGCTTTGTCAATTTAAAACATATGTTTTTTAAACTAAACTTTCCTTGGTTTATTAGTCATGATTGTCTATTCGTAAAAGATAATGTGTTTCAGTTTCACAACTGCACATCTTGATTTTTGAAACAGGGGCCTAACCTCCATCCTTGTTTTCATAGATTAATAGTTCTCAAGCAGGCAGGGGATTTCATTTAAGCCAAATATATGATTATGACTCACGTATAGAAATCACTTTCTACATCTTAAAAGGCTATATAAAGGACTTATTATTATTATTATTATTACTACTACCAACAAGAGCTTTTTATGATCATTAGACCAAGTTGTTCTTTAAATGCTAGATAATTTATTTAACTCAACAAAAATTTTTAAACACCTACTTTGTATGTAGCACATGGCATACACGTGTATATGGATAGGACTTTATTAAATGTGGTATATGTAAACAAGAACAATAAAACTCCATTTCCAATTGGATTATCCTGAATTTTACTCAGCAGGCAGTAGGAACCATTAAAATGTTTTAAGCAGAGTGAAATAATCAGGACTATACATAAAATAATATTACTCTGAATAAAATGTGTAGGATGAATCATAGGGAAGGACAAAATGGAAGTATGGAATGATAGATATTCTCAGTAGACCTACCAAGAGATAATTAGGATGTAAACTACTAGTGATGAGCTGGAAGAATGAAAAGAAGAGAAAGGTACAAAAATATGGAAGATTATATTGAATAAAATATTCAAAAAACAAAAAGGCAATCACTTGTCAATCTGAAATATTATGAGATTAGCAATAAGTAGCTATCAATAATAACAATAGCTAGTATTTACATAGCACTTAGCAATTATTATCTCATTTTATTCTCATTAAAATCCTGGGAATAGGTGCCATTATCACCATTTCACAGATGAGGAAACTGAGGCAAACAGAGGTTAAATGACTTACTTAGGATCACACATCAAGTAAGTATGCTATTTTATGTCTCAGCTAGAAAGTGTCCAAATTTGGATTTGAACTTCTGTGTTCCTTGACCTCACTCGCAGAGCCCTATACATTGTGCCACCATGCTGCCTCAGACATTATTAATTATTAATGGTCAATGATATTTCACACATCAGACTTTCATAAAAATTGTCAGACTTTAAAAAAATTAAAAGAAACAGTTATGATTCAAGACTTTAGCTAGAGAAGAGACACAGCATATATGATCTGATGAAGATGTACATAAGGACCAGAAGATAAAACTTCAGATTCCACCCCAGAATACTACATTTGATATTGCTCCTTAAACAACAGGCACTTTCTCTGATTAACCCCCATGTCTGGAATACTCTTTTTCCTAAATTCTATCTATTGACTTCTCTTCTTTTAAATCCCAACCCAAACCTTTTACAGGAAGTCTTTCCCAAACCCACTGATGATATATATATATATATATATATATATATATGTATATATATATATATATATATATATATATATATATAGAGAGAGAGAGAGAGAGAGAGAGAGAGAGAGAGAGAGAGCGCTAATTTTCTCATTAAATTATGAACTTCTTGAGGGCAGGGACTATTTTGCTTCTTTATATAAACCCAGCACTTAAAAGAATGACCTGGTCCTTGTAAAAATAATAATGGGGCAAGCTACAAAATTAATGGGCAAAAACTATGGAAATAAAGGTTCAAAATGGTTTCAGATATTTTTTTATATATGTAGTCAAAGGTATCTTCAGTAATATAGTGAAGTGAAGCTCAGATGAACTTCCCTTCAGGGCCAGGCGCAAGTAACACTAAAGAGACTTGTTATAAAAATTAAATTATTTATTTAAAATATATTAACATAAAAAGGATTTCTAATTTTAAGAGATTCTAACTGTACCCAAATAAAACTCCCTGGTTCCACAAGGAACTGCTTCTTCTGTGTTTCACAGGCTACACTAATCCTCCCTGATCTGACTAACCCATATTTATACTATTCTAAATAAAACTACCACTATTATCCTTAGAATTCTTAACTTTGCCTTTAAGTTAGAAAAATAACAAAGGCTAACTGGTTGAGTCTCAACAAGAATCAAGTTAGGATGACTCAGAGTCCAAACCAAAGACCAGGGTTTCTTTGGTCTTCTAAGAGTTTAATCGATCTATAAATAGTAATAGATAATCAATAGTGTTTCACAAGTTGGAAAATAAAACACTAAGCTCCTTTAGGTCTTTCACTGAGAGAGAGAGAGAGAGAGAGAGAGAGAGAGAGAGAGAGAGAGAGAGAGAG
>NC_058132.1:168254853-168278260 GCF_016433145.1 Gracilinanus agilis
GAGAGAGAGAGAGAGAGAGAGAGAGAGAGAGAGAGAGAGAGAGAGAGAGAGGCAAAGATGTTACCATCTCCAGCCCTGAGAAAGTCCCTGTGTGTGACTCTGCCAACTGCCAGAGACCAACTATAGAAACTGCCACACCCAGAGAGTAACTGTCACAGGAAAATGGCTAAACTGTTAACATTCAAAATTAACACTCTCTCAGCTCTGCTTCAAACTCCAATTCTTTCTCAAGCCAGCTTCTCTACTTCTTATCTCTATACTAATAAAATAATACTTATTTTCTAATATCATCCTAGATAGATAGATACAGTTCATTTTTTCATTAAATTATGAACTTATTGAGGGCAGGTACTATTTTGCCTCTTTTTATATCCCTAGCACTTAAAAGAATGACCTGATCCCAAAGACTCCAAGACACTTAGTAGATACTTAATGAATATAGATTAATAATGGATAAGTCACTAAATTTTTTAGATGCTAACTTTTCTCATTGCAAAATAAAGATATGTTGGGTGGGGGGGGAAGGAAGTTGCCTCTTGTTGTAGAAGTTTCCAAAAGAGACAATTTTAAACTTGAAAATCTTCCTGATATGAACTTGGAAGGAATTATGGGAAGTTGGTAATAGGTTAGTATCTAGAAGAAACAAGATCCAAATACCTCAATAATATTATTAAAATATTCTGGAAAAAATATAGAGAACAAAGCAAAAATTAGTCATAAGATCCTTCACCTAATCTAGAACTACACAAGAAACTATAAGAAATCTGTAGAGGGTCTGAGCAGAGATTAGGTATAGTAGGCAGAAGACACAAGATACTAGAAATTTAGCATCTCAGCAAAAGTCAGCCGATAGCAATGTGTAAGAAGCACAGGGCCGAGGCAGCCATATTGAAGAAACAACAGGATAAGAGGTCAGAAAAGCATCCCAAGAAGAAAATATTCAGATACCATGCACCTGAGCCACAGCAAGAGAGAAGGTCAGAATAGTATCTGCATAGTCCTGTGCCCACACACCAGCACAGCAGAATAAAAGGCCAGGTTGACACTTAAAAAAGAAAAGCAGCTCCAGTTTTGCAGGTGGCCTGCTAAAAGCATAATAGATAACAACTAGCTTGGGTTTGTTAAAGTGAAAGGAAGGGACAGAGCCAATTCTGTGTTTGATATTGTGAAAGGAAAAGAGAAACAAGCGCCAAAATATAACTTCAACAACCAGAAGAGCAAGTTAAAACTCAACAATTCCTGCAGAGGATGAAGCCCAGTCTTAGCCACAATATCCAAAATCAAACAGAATCTGGCCACATCAACCAAGCGAATGGGAGGGAGCAGAGTCTTACCCAAGCAAAGAAAGCTCTAATCCCAAAACTGAGACCAGATATTGAGTAATGAGAAGAAAATGCCAAAGAGAATGAGGAAATACTATGGGCCTGGAGATGATGAATAGGTAAACCCAGAAGAAAAGAGCCACTTCTCAGGAAGCCTAAATAGAACCCAGAGAAAAGGATGCCCTAGACCAGTGATGGGCAAACTACAGCCCGCTGGCCAGATGTGGTGGGGAGGGGAGGGGGCTGGATGGAGGGGAGGGGGCTGAAATGCTGTCTGGCACTCGACTTTATTCCTAATCTGACGAATACAATGAGTAGGATACAATATAATGAAACTTTGAAAGAGTTGCCTTAGAAACAGACAGACAGATGAGCATTTCCTTTCCTTTGGTCCCCTCTTTAAAAAGTTTGCCCATCACTGCCCTAGACTCAAAGGTTCCATGGAAGAAATAAATCAAGAATGAATAAGGGAGGATAGTTTAACCAAGGAAGGAGTTATTGCCTAGGAAAGGTAGGAGGACTAAAAGTTATAATGAGGATGACGAATAGGGTTTGAGATTACAAGAAAGAGAGAAATATGGAAAGACTATTACACCATGATCATCTAAAGGAATTTTATAGTTCATGAAGTTGGCATTGGTGAGACTTGGTCAAGGATATAGTCATCTCTGGGCACAGATATGGTGGAATAAAGGAGTAGGTCTTGGGAAATTAGTCAATTAAAGAACTGTTAATCTAGAGTCATGCTGGCAAACCTTTGGCACACATGCTGGAGGGGGCTGATTTCCCATCTCCACACTTGCTGAGGACATTTCTCACATTACCTTCTCCTCTGTCCAGCAGCCCAATGGGAGCACTTCTTCCCTCTCCTGTCTGGGATAAGGCAGGGGGCTCACATTTGGCATGATTAAAAATACAAATAAAAGATACAAATTATCCCCTTTCACCCTTTCCCTTACCTTTCCTCAAGATGGTAAGCAAATTCATCAAGGTTATACGTATATTATTATGCAAAGCCTATTTCCATATTGTTCATCACTGTAAGAGAATACTCACATAAAAACAAAACTCCAAAATAAAAACACCAACTAAAGTGAAAAATAGAATGCTTTGGTGTGCATTCTGACTTCAACAGTCCTTCCTCTGGAGGTCAATAACATTCTTTGTCACAAGTCCTTCTGAATTGTACTGGATTATTGTATTGCTGAGTAGCTAAGTCTTTTACTATTGATCATCCAACAATATTGCTGTTACTGTATACAATGTTCTTCTGGTTCCGTTTATTACACTCTACATTAGTTAATGTAAGTCTTTCTTGCTCTTTCTGAAACCATCCTGTTCATCATTTATTATAATACAATGGTATTTCATTACATATCACAATTTGCTAAGTCATTCTCTAATTGATGGACATCCCCATAATTTGCAATTCTTTGCCACCACAAAAAGGGCTACTCTAAATATTTTTGTACAAGTAGGACCTTTACTGTTTTTTTTTTATTTGAGTGAATCTCTAAGAAAAAAAGTTACTGTATAGTGATGATTGTAGGCAAAGTACTTGAAAGTGATAATAAGGAGCAAGAAGTGTTTAAACTTCATGCACTTCAACCAGGGAATTGGGAGAAATAATAGCCAAGGAAGCTTTGTCATGAAGAGGAAACCATTTTCAGTGAGAGCCAGAAGATAGGAGGGTAAAAAGAAAATATTTAAGCAAGCTTGTTACCTGTAGAGTAGGCATTTCAGAGAACACAGTGGAAATTTTGGGAAGCCTTTGGTTGGAACTTGGGAATGGAAAGGAAATATAGAAACAAGAAGTATGGGATAGGAAATAGTTGGTGGACAATGATCTAGAGGTTTAAAATCACTATGATGGGGAGAATATGACCAAGAGGAAGTTGTTAATCATTAAGTGAAAAATTTAGAGAGATATTCAGTCTTCTATTATTATCTCGTTGTAGCTTCCTTTAAGAGACTTGAGCGATTCAGGTGAAGAAGCGAGAACTTGGAATTGAAAGAGTAGTGATATTCTCCTTCTCCCAAGGCAGAAGATCAGACTTGAAACTTTATGAAATGATGCCTTCCTCCTCTACTCTTCTGTCTCAGTAGCAGGACACTGTTATGATTGATTATGCTTCTCTCTTTCCTACAGGATATTGGAGAACAGACAGGAGATGATTACTGCACAGTGGTAAGGTACCCTCCACTCCTCTTACCTTCAGTAGGTAGAAATCAGGCAAGAGAAGCAGAGAATAGAGAATAGAAGAGTGGATCAAAATCTTTTTATGAGTATTTTAAAACAAATAAAATATTAGCACAAAAGCTATGATAATATATTAAATTATATAGCTTTAGGAAATTGGATTATTAAGAAATATTAAGTTCCTTTAATATAGGAAAAATTATGAAGATAATAGACCATATCAATAGCAAAATTAATAAAAACTATATGATTATACCTCCTGACAGAGAAGTACAGGAATCAAGATACAGAATAAGATACATTTTCCAGGCATGACCAATGAGGAAAATTATTTTGCTTGACTATGAATATATGTTGCAATGTGTTTGGTTGGGGAGAGATGCTAAGAAGGAAAGAGAGAATATGGATGGTATAAATGTTTCCCAAAAAATAAAAAGTAAAGAAATAAAAGATCATGCATTCCTTTTTAAATGTCCAGAAGAGAAAAAAAAGTCAGGAGAAAAACAAAAATGACAGCTATGAATATTACATGTTGAATTTTTATATACTTAGAAGGAAAATGTTTCTGTAAATAACATTCATAATTTCATGTAAAATCCTCTTTTTCTATTCTACTTTGGATATGGAAAGTATAATTTTATTTAGTTCTGAATAAAATTGTATTTGTTCTGAATAGGTTTTTTTTAAAAAAGAAATTAAAGAAAAGCTTCCTAATCGTTAAAGTAGTAAATAGTTAAAGCTTTCCAAGAATGAAATAACTAAATATATGCATGTTCCTTCTAAACTTTGATCTTCAGTCAAAGACTAGATGAATATTTGCCAAAAAGTGATATCCCCTGATATGAGTTAGAGAAATCGATCTTTGAGAAACCTTCAAAAACTAAGAGGAAGTAATATTTTCTCTAGAAAAAAGTATCAATAACGGGGCAGCAAGAGGAGACATCAGGTTCCTCAAATGCATAAAGATAAGACATACTGATATATTCTCTTTGGGCATAATTCCACCAGAGACAAGTCCATTGGTATATGTAAAGGTTTTACTCCATCTCACCAGTGATAAACCAGATCTTGGCAAAAGATAACATGATAAGTAAGTAGAAAAGCAAATCTAAAATTAAATCTCAATAATTTCAAAGCTATTGCTATATAAGCAAAGGTACACCTTTAAGAAAAGGAAGTTTTAAAGAAAGTGCTCTCCTTGTACAACCAGGTGCTGGACTAGATTCTTTTCTAATCCCCTTAAAACTTTCTAAAAGGGAAATTATGTGCAAAAGACAAATCAATATCATCTCACTTCATGGCCTAGGACATTAAGAACACTAATCAGGTAAAAACCCAATGAATTATCACTATTCACCACTTGCTGACAGGGCTATAGAAGCCAATCACAGCCTTGTAACAAACTCAACTCTACTGTCATTTCTACTTCCTTCTCAGTGCCACAAACCAAAAGGCAAAATTTGTTCTGGCTAGAATCGCAATGCTTTATGCTTACAACAACTCAATGAGAAAATTGAGAAAATTAGGCAATTAGGCCGAGTGTATGAATCCTCTAGAACTGGTTTAAGGGAAGGGCCAAGAATCTAGCTGGGACAATTTTTTTTTTCTCTTACTGAGACTGGGGTCAGTGAAACATCAATTGCCCAGCAAGGAAAAAGACTGAGATTGCTTTGGGGTCCAGCCTCAAGGAAAGCTAAAATCAAAGGAGGAGACAGAAAGTGAAGAATAAAAGGGAAAAAAAACAGTGAAGTTATCAAAGATCACAATGTGGAAGAAAACTCAATTAAAGACATGAGTCTAAAGAAACAAACCAAGAATAAAGACATAAATAATGGAAGGAAACAAACAAACAAAGAAATAAATAAAGCCTCCAGTTTAGCTAAAAAGCAGTCTAGGTATCTTTTAAAAATATTACAAGGCAAAGGAATATATGTGAATCAACACTTGATGAGGTTAAGGATCCTTTGGAGTCCCTACAAAGCATAGAAACTTCTCAGTATGTCTGAATAATTTAAAAGAGAAATTAAAAGTATAAAGTATAATGTATAGCCTGCACAGCAGAAAAAAATTGCTAGAATAGAAAGATCTGAATCCTTGATGACAAGTCTTACCAAAGAAATAAATGACAGAATAACTTATTGAGAATTCAAATCATCAGAAATAAAGGACAATCTGGAAGAAGAGAGGCAAAAAGTAACAATGATAAAAGAAAACATGATCTCCTCATTAATGCATTGTTGGCGAAGCTACAAGCTTGCCTAACCATTCTAGAGAACACTTTGAACTATGACCAGAAGGGATAAAATTGTGCATATGCTTTGGCCCAAGAATGCCACTACTGAGTCTATAACCCAAAGAGATCCACATGCACAAAAAACATTTTTAGCAACCCTTTTCATGGTGGTAAAGAATTTGAAATTGAGGGGATGTCATTCAATTGGGGAATGGCTGAATAAGTTGTTATGTATAATTGTGATAGAACTCTAGTGTGCTAGGAGAAATGAGAAGCAGGATACATATCTCCTTGATTAATGAAGTCAAAACATCCAACTTTGCTTCCTCCTAACCTGAAGAAAACTCCCCTCCCCAACTTGTTTGTTGTTGCTCCCCTTCAAGTTCCTGCTGCTCCCCAGCGTTGCATGATTTTATATGCATAATTAACATATTAGAGACCAAACTTTGGACCTGGAAGGTTTCAGAATTCTTCAAAATTGATAGTCAATGAATTTTGACAAGAAAATGTATGCAAAATAAACTTTGTTGAAAAATATCACTATGACAAATCTTTAGCAAACAGCATTATGGATTTGTTAAATAACCAAACCATTTCCCAATTTTGAGAAATTTTGAGATGCAGATAAAAATAAACATCAATGGATAGGTTGCTTATGAAGTTTACACCTTTTGAATCTCAAGCAGGGTTCAGGGGTGATAAGGGACAGAAAGGAGAAAAAACTCCAGAAGGGTAGATATTATGGATATTATTGAAGGGGACTCCTCTTCCAGACAAAAGCATTTATGGTCTCCACCATCCCCTTATGCTATGAACTCCTCTTAATACAGGGAAATTTTAACTAAAATTATTTTATTTAATCTAATTATTGATTTTTTGTCTATGTATTTTTGTTTATTTAGTAAAATACAGCTCCATTAATACATATAATGCCTTATAAAATCTGGGTTTCTGTGTCTGGAACAGATTAATTCAATTTATATTATTTCTTATGGGAAAATTCATTTTGTATTCAATATGCCTTCTGAAATGAATTAATGATTAGCTTCAAAGTACCACCCTACTTGCTTTCTAGATGGGTGGAACAGGGGCTTGAGGGAGAGAAAATTTTGCAACTCAAAATCTTAAAAAATGAATGTTTAAAGGGGGATAGTTAAGTGACTAAGTGGACTGAGAGATGGACCTAAGAGGTCCTAGGTTTAAAACTGGCCTCAGTTACTTCCTAACAGTATGGCCTTAGGCAAGTCACTTAACCCCCATTGCCTAGCCCTTATTGATCTTCTGCCTCAGAATCAATTGATTCTAAGAAGAAAGGTCAGGGTTTTTTTTTTTTTTTAGTTTTTTTTTTTTTTTTTAATGAATGTTTAAGGCAGTGATTCCCAAAGTGGGCACCACTGCCCCCTGGTGGGTGCTGCAGTGATCCAGGAGAGTGGTGATGGCCACAGGCGCATTTATCATTCCTATTAATTGCTATTAAAATAAAAAAAATAATTTCCAGGGGCTCTAAGTAATATTTTTTCTGGAAAGGGGGCAGTAGGCCAAAAAAGTTTGGGAACCACTGGTTTAAGGCATAAACATGTAAAAAAAAAGAAAATATGATCTCCATGCAATGAACACATATTGAATTCAAAGACAAGTTATGTAGGAATAATTTTAAGATTATAGTATTTCTCTTGAAAGAACACATAAAAAATCCTAAGAACCACAATGAAAGAAATAATATAAGAAACCTGCCCAAAATTTTGGACATAGAAAATGAAGTTAGATTTGAAAAAAATACACAGAACGTTTCTGGGGAAGTGGGGAACTCTTCCCACAATAAATTCGGCAAAGTACAGGGGGAAAGAACACTTCAAATATAAAGGAAAGGAAATTCTAATAACACAATACTATTCTGTACCCATCAGAACTTCAGGAGGGAATATAATATTGTATTCCAAAGAGCAAAAAGGAACCCAAGATGTATATACAAAGCTGGCATACTCTGCAAACCTTAGCTTAACCATCAATTTGAAAAATAGGAATATTCAGTAAAAAGAGGAACTTGAATCATCCTTATATAGAAAATGAGATTTTATTTGCTTTTGTAATATTCAAAAAAACCAGAAAGGTAAACAAATATGATAACAAAGGATAACATCAATGAAGAATCAGCAGAGTGACCATTAGGAGATTTCTTTTCAAGCAAGGAGACTGGATGAAAGCAGAAATCAAATAGAAATGGCAGTAGAGAAACATACCTGAAATTTCATGGACTAGATCCCACCACATAGCTAATATAAATGAATAAATGCATTTGTGGGGCTAAATTATTGTTGCAGGCTCCAAAACAAAGCACCAAATATCAACAACCTTTCTATGTAATAACAAAATCCAAGAAGCAATAATAGAAAGGGATGCCACATTCCAAATAACTTCAAAATATATAATGTATATGGATCAATCTACCAAAGTACTTAAAATACTTAAGTAGATTCAATTACAGAGTGAGCTTTAAAGGAATAAAGGACAATATTAAATAGCTAGAGGAATATTCAGTGCTCAGAGTAGGCTAAGGATACATGAGAAAAATGATAATGTTTTTAATATTAATTTATACTTTCAATGTTAGACCAAGTTGTTGAAGGAATAATTTACATATGATTGAATAAAATGATGACAAAATTAACTTTGTCATTAAAATTAAATTAAATTAATTTTTAAAATTACTAAAATTTTAAAAATCAAAAACTACAAGAATGAAAATTAATTTTAAAAAATTAAATTATAACATTACAAAAATTATAAAAATAATTTTAAATCATTTTTAATATTAAAAAATTTTCAAGAATGAAAATTTCAAGGGAATAATAAAAAGGTAGAAGCAAAGAAGAAATAGCACTTATGGACCTCAAAATTAATATGGTTTTCCAAGAATTATATTATAAAACAGGACTGATTAAATCACTATTGTACTGATTAAAAGAGAAGCATATCATATAACATTTACAGGTAAATAAAACTAATGCTTCTAGTAAAAACGAAGAGAATACTTGAGGAAATCACAAAAAACAACTTCCTATCAGATTTCTCTCCTAAGCATGCCAACTATGTTAAAAACTAAGAAATAGGAATAGAATTAAATGTCATATTATAACAAAATTAAAAGAGAAACAGATCATATATTGTTCATTTCTTTGTGTAGGAGTTGTGTTCTTAAGAATTAGAGGCAACTACAGAAGATAAAATAGAACATTTTGTTATTCAAAATTGCAAAGATTTTGCTTTTGTATAGAATCATAGTAAGATATATTAATTTTCCTTCTTTGTTTTAGAAATTGTACAAAACTAAGCACCTAAATCAGAATGTCTTGGTAGAAAAATTAAAAAAAAAAATAGGAATTTCTAATTTGATTACAGTTCACACAAATACAATGATAACATCATTCCCTGTAATACTTGCTAATCACTAGGATAAATTACCTGGATAGTATCTCAGGATCTCATAAACCACTTCAAAGAGGGACTTTAACAAAACACTTTTTGTTATAATTCCCTACCCTTTGTGAGCTAGAGTGCCACAATTACTTTTTTTTTGGTCAATACGATCTTTAATAATCATTTTCTGAAATTTTGCAATCCAAGTTCTCTCTCTTCTATCCCTCCACATTGCCCAAGATGGTAGGTAATATAATGTAAGTTGTACATATGTTATCACACAGTACATGATTCCATGTCGGCCATCTTGTGAAAGAAGACACATATTGCTTATACTAGAGACAAATTCATGGAGGAAATAAAGTTAAGAATGGTTTGCTTCCATCTTCATTAAAACTCCATCCCTTTCTTCTATGGTAGTGGATAGCCTTTTCTGTCATGGATTCCTTGCACTGCTGATAATAGTTAAGTCAATCACAATTGATCATCATAGTTTATTGCTCTTAATGTATGAGTGCAGGTACTATTAAACACAGGTGAATAAATTAAAGGTTGAGGAAGCAAAATTACTTACCCAGAATGATACAGCAGCTAGTAAAAGTCAGAACTGGGACTCAAGCCCTAGAAGTAAGAGTCTGTTTCCCATGTTGCACTGTATTACCCAAAAAACCCTCTCCACTCATAGATCTGAACCCCTTTCCCCTTTTTCCACACCACTGTCTCCATGCAGGTTCTAAATAAATGGAGAAGTTCATAGTTGATCATATGAGACAGATGAAGAATCAATTGTTGTACAATATAGAAATTAAAGAATATATGGTACATTAGGAATCAAATGCAAATACAGTTACTAAAATTATTTATTTTGTATACAAGTCAGGGAGCTAATTTACATTAACCAAAATCATCTATGAAAAAACACATGAGCAAGCATCAATAACATAATTTGTAATGATGAGGATACTTGTAAAAGATTCAAAATTTTGTTACTTTAGAAGCTTCTTCCTCTAACATAGATTTCAACTCCTTTATATTTGTATGTAAAAATTTTTTCATAGAGATTTAATCTTCATCAACCTTTCAAAAATAACTAAATTATTTTGACCCCACAGGTAGTATAGATATTAGACTACTTATGGCATTAAATATTCATAAGATGTTTTATGCATCAAGCATTTGTTCCACCGTGCTTGTGGATAGCAGGCAGAATGGTCTAAATCAGTAAATAAGAAAGACAGCTACAATTGCAATGTTAATATGTCTTCTCACTTCATTATAAGTATCATGTCATGAATGCAAACTTCTTTGAAAAGGTCACCCCTAAAATCTTTCTTTTTGAAGTCTATAAAACCAAATAGATCACATTTATTTTACATATTGATCTGAATTTTCAGGATGTGGAAATATATTATTTGGAATGGTAATGTGGCCCAGGAAGCTAAAATAAATCCATGATCACATAATCTTATAAGCAGAAGGGAACAGAAGTCATCTACTTCCATCTCTACCTGAATAATAACCCTCTCTTCCACATGACCTGCAACTGGTCATCTTACCTTCATGTGAGACTTCCCAGTGAGGACAAACCCACTGCCACCTTACTGATTTTCCTCAACTTTAGGACAGCTCTAAATGTTAAGAAATATTTTCCTTACATCAAATCAAAATTTGCCTCCTTGAAAACTCTATTCATTCTTCCTAGACTATTCTTTAGACTACACTTCAGATATTTTAAAACTGTATAATTTTTGTAAAATAATATAAATTTTATATAAATTTTGTAAAATAAATTTCATTTAAAAAATTAAAAGAAAATTGCAGGAAAAGAAGCTCACCAACTCCCAGAATAAAGAAAGTGAACTCTTTTAAAGAAGGCACCATAAACATTGTACTAGAAACACTAGCAGTAGCAATTAGGGAAGAAAAAGAAATTGAAGGTATCAAAATAAGCAATGAGGAGACTAAGCTATCATTGTTTGCCAGATGATATGATGGTCTACTTAAAAAATCCTAGAGAATCAACTAAAAAGCTAGTAGAAATAATCAACAACTTTAGCAAAGTGGCAGGATACAAAATAAATGCACATAAATCATTAGTATTTCTATATATTTCCAATACATTACAGTAGCAAGAGGTAGAAAGAGAAACACCATTTAGAATCACCCTAGACAATATAAAATACTTGGGAATCTATCTACCAAAACAAACACAGGAATTATATGAAAACAACTACAAAACACTTTCCAAACGAGTAAAAATAGATCTAAACAATTGGAATAACATAGAGTGCTCATGGGTAGGATGAGCTAACATAATAAAAATGACCATTCTATCCAAATTAGTTTACTTATTTAGTGCCATACCTATCAAACTACCAAAAAACGTTTTTTACTGAATTAGAAAAAAACTATAATAAAGTTCATATGGAAGAACAAAAGATCAAGAATATCAAGGGAAATAATGAAAAAAAAAAACGTGAAGGAAGGTGGCCTAGCAGTACCAGATATTAAACTATACTATAAAGCAGCAACCATCAAAACAGTATGGTACTGGCTAAGAGACAGAAGGGAGGATCAGTGGAATAGACTTGGGGTAAGTGAAGTCAGCAAGACAGTGTATGATAAACCCAAAGAACCCAACTTTTGGGAGAAAAATGTATTGTTTGACAAAAACTGCTGGGAAAATTAGAAAACAATATAGGAGAGATTAGGTTTAGATCAACATCTCACACCCTACACCAAGATAAGTTCAGAATGTGTGAATGACTTGAATATAAAGAAGGAAACTATAACAAGTTAAGTGAACACAGAATAGTATACTTGTCAGATCTATAGAAAAGGAAAAATTTTTAAACTGAGCAAGAGTTAGAAAAAATTACAAAATATAAAATAAATAATTTTGACCACATTAAACTAAAAAGTTTTTGTACAAACAAAAACAATGCAACCAAAATCAGAAGGGAAAAAACAAACTGGGAATTACTCAAATATACAAGGAGCTAAATCACTTGTATAAAAAATCAAACCATTCCCCAATTGATAAATGGACAAGGGACATAAATAGACAATTTTCACATAAAGAAATCAAAATTATCAATAGCACATGAGAAAGTGCTCTAAATCTCTAATAATTAGAGAAATGTAAATCAAAACAACTCCGAGGTATCACCTCACACCTAGCAGATTGGCTAAAATGATAGCAGGGGAGAGTAATGAATGCTGAAGGGGATGTGATAAAATTGGGACATTAATGCATTGCTGGTGGAGTTGTGAACTGATCCAACCATTCTGGATGGCAATTTGGAACTATAACCAAAGAGCTCTAAAAGACTGCCTGCCCTTTAATCCAACCATACCATTGCTGGGTTTGTACACCAAAGAGATCATAGATAAAAATATTTGTACAAAAATATTTATAGCCAAGCTTTTTGTGGTGGCAAAAAAATGAAAAACAAGGTTATGCCCTTCAATTGGGGAATGGCTGAACAAGTTGTGGTATATGCTGGTGATGAAATATTATTGTGCTCAAAGGAATAATAAACTGGAGGAATTCCATGTGAACTGGAAAGACCTCCAGGAATTGATACAGAGTGAAAGGAGCAGAACCAGAAGAACACTGTACACAGAGACTGATACACTTTGGTAAAATCAAATGTAATGGACTTCTGTATTAGCAGCAATGTAATAACCCAAGACAATTCTGAGGGATTTATGGAAAAGAATGTTACCCACATTCAGAGGAAGAACTACAGGAGTGGAATCACAGAAGAAAAACAACTTCTTGAACACATGGGTTGATGTGGACATAATTGGGGATGTAGACTCTAAACAACAACCCCAGTGCAACTATCGATAATATGGAAATAGGTCTTGATCAATGACACATGTTAAAACCAGTGGAAATGCATGTTGGCTATGGGGAGGATTTGAGGGGATAAAGGGGAAAGTAAGAACATGAATCATGTAACCATGGAAATTTTTTTCTAAATAATAATAATAATAATAAGGAAAAATAAAGAAGATACCATAAAAAAGCCTGTGGAAACCACATACTGCATCAGAAGATTCAGAATGAACTTTGAGATGTAATGAATCAAACTGAAGGGGGTTGAACACATTTATTTTGTTTGCAACTCTTATGCCAAAGGGGATTTCCCCCAAATGTTTTTTTGTCAGTGAACCTACCAATCATTGGTTTTGCTCTCTTCCTCTTTTATTTCCCTCTTATCTCCAACTATTGTAATTCCCCTTAAATAGTGCAGTATTGCATGCACCTTTAGCTAGAAGATATTTAGAGGTACAAGCTGGATATTTGAAATGATTTACTGGGGAGACTAGGCATGTAAATCTGGGAGATTTCAACATGCTTCTCAACTAATAGAATCACAGGGGGAATTGTGAAAGGGAATTTTTATTCCCTTTGTCTATTTTAAGTCAATCAATCAAGAACTTAAAGTACCCCTAATTAACACTTAGTAAATCACCAAGTTACTAACACTATATTAGTAACTCCCTGTGTGTGAACTTACTAAGTTACTGTTAGCTGACTTACTAAGTGTTAAGTAGGGGTACTTAAGTTCTTTGATTGATTAACTTAAAATAGACAAAGGGAATAAAAATTCCCTCTCACAAAACAGTGATTAAGCACAGCTACCACTCCAAAGCAAGTCTTCCCTTCCCAAAGCTAAACATCCCCAACTGCTGAAACCCAGACTTATATAGTACTACTTTCATTACTATTCCTTCTGTGAATGCTATTTTCACCTTACAAATTATGGAACCCAGAAGTAAACATTATTCTTGATGTCACCACAACAGAGTAGAGTATAGATGAAGATTTCTTCATTTGTCTTGGACAATTTGCCTTTCTAAATGAACTTGAGACTGCGTCATCATTTTTAGGTGTCACAACACACTATTGATTTACATTGAGCTTTTAGGCATCTAAAGTTCTTATCTTTTCCAGATAAACTGGTGTCTAGCAATGGCTCTTTTATGTTGTAATCTTGACATTGACATTTTGAATATGAATATAAAATCTTGTATTTATTCTTATTAAATTTTGTTTTATTAGATTCAACCTAGTGTTCTGAACTATAAAGATATTGAAGAATCCTGATTCTGTCATAGAGTTTGTTAAGTATCCCAGATTTCTGTCAACTGAAAATGTGATAAGTAGGTTGTCCACCAGTGTCCAAGCCACTGAAAAAAGTGACAAGCTTCACAAAGTCAAGAACAAATCCCTAGAACATTCTTCTAAGGGTCTCCTTTCAAGCAAATGTCAAATATTTGTGGATATTACTTAGATCTATCTGGGTCACTTCACTCCATCTTTTTTATAAAGTAGGATAAGAGACTCTATTAAAAAGATTTCCCAAAGTAAACTAAAACTGTATTATTGCCCCAAAACTATGATAGCTGTAGTCTGTTCTCTTCATCTTATTTTACTTCCTTTCTCAAGAAGTTCTTCACAGGGCTCACCATCTTCCTCTCCTTTCCCCTCCTACACTTATATTGGGAACTTAAGCATTCATGTAGACTCTTCTCCAAACTTCCTTCCCATTTGGTCAACTTAGGTAAATCTCATGACCTGTTCATGACACATAGAAATGGTGGCAAAAATAGATCTTGGAATTACCCAAAAATATTCCATTTCCCTAATTAGAACTCTGACATTCCTTTATCTGACCATAATCTCCTTTAATTCCATCACTTCCTTTGTTTCACTCCTCTCAAACTTGCTCTTTCTCCTCATCAAGATCTCCCTTCCCTCCACTCCTCATTATTTTCTTAAGACAATTCTTGATCTCATTTAAGTCTTTCCCCTCTAATCTTAACTCAGTCTTTGGTCATTTCAACTTTACACATTTATGTTCTTCAATCCTTTGTCCTATTGCCTTTCTTTTTTTGCCAAAACTTAGTCTTGGATTACTCCCACTACTGTAATAGCAACCTTTGAGAAGAAGATGGAGATCAACATGAGTGACAACTGACAGTTATGGAATTGGGAATTTACCCAGATGCCATGAGCCACGGGGCAAATGGCAGTTGCTGCCACCACTATAAAAGTCCAGGAGCTGATACTTTCAGGGTCTCACTCTTGAGAACAGGGACCTGGGTGGTGGGTGGTTAGGCCTATACTTGTATCCTATTGCCCTGATCATCAATCCATCTATTGCTGAATATAGCTGAGAGATATACATCAAATATCTATTAACAAGAACTTCATCAAGCCTCACTGCATCTGGTCAAGGCCACTGGTCCTGACCAGGGCCAGAGGGGAGAAGGGACGTCTCAAGCCAGCTGCCAACTTGATTAACAATTGATTATTCAACTTTAGCACCTGCCTGTAGTCTAGTATAGCCATCCCCAACACCATCTTCCTCATCCTTGATCGTATCCCTTGAGTTATTATAATTAAATTCTTGAACGTATTCAGGTGAAGGCTATTATTATTCTAAGGATCAATTTGGTAATCCTGCATCGAAGGGGAAGGTAAATACTCAAGCTAAGTCACAATCATCTCGTTATCCAACATCATTAATAATTATTCTCACTATAAACATCTATCCATCAACTCAACCCCAAACCATGTTCCCAGAGAAAATGTGTGAGTCAGTTCACAGCTTCTCACTTAGCCATTTAGGCTTGGGCACTGTAAGTGGGAACAGTACTCAGCTGATTATTAAAAATTGGTGGGCCTGCTGTTCATAATCAGTCCTTGGTGTTCACCTAGGCTTCCCGTCCTCACTCAGCTAGGTCCTTGTACCACTTGAGGATCTTGGGCCATCTCTTTATCAAGCCCATATACTGAAGCACCATACCACCCCTAACACTATCTCCTACCTTCATTCCTATTTAGAAGTTGCTGAACAAAGCTAGAAGAAATCTCACTTATCAGCCCTTTTCTCCCTCCCTAGTTGATTCCCTATATCACTCCACAAAGTAATTATTCCAAACTTCTCTTTCTTCTTGAAGTGCCCACCTATGTGGGTACACACACATATTCCTTTTTATCCCTGACCCTTTCATTTAAGGAACTTTCCTCTTATTTTTTTTAATTTAATAATTTTTATTTTTAGAAGAGTTAACATGGTTACATGATTCATGCTCTTACTTTTCCCTTAACCGCTCTCAGACTTACCACCACACCCATAGCCGATGCGCATTTCCACTGTATTTAACATGTGTCATTGATCAAGAGTTTTTTCCAAATTGTTGATAGTTGCATGGGTGTGGTAGTTTCGAGTCTACATCCCCAATCATGTCCGCATCAACCCATGTGTTCAAGCAGTTGTTTTTCTTCTGTGTTTCCACTCCTGCAGTTCTTCCTCTGAATGTGGGTAGTGTTCTTTATCATAAGTTCCTCAGAATTGTCCTGGGTCATTGCATTGCTGCTGGTACAGAAGTCCATTACATTCGATTTTACCACAGTGTATAAGTCTCTGTGTACAAAGTTCTTCTGGCTCTGCTCCTTTCACTCTGCATCAATTCCTGGAGGTCTTTCCAGTTCACATGGAATTCCTCCAGTTTATTATTCCTTTTAGCACAACAGTATTCCATCACCAGCATATACCACAACTTGTTCAGCCATTCCCCAATTGAAGGACATTCCCTCATTTTCCAGTTCTCTGCCACCACAAAATGCACAGCTATAAATATTTTCGTAAAAGTCTGTTCATCTATGATCTCTTTGGTGTACAAACCCAACAATGGTATGGCTGGATCAAATAGCAGGCATTCTTTTATAGCCCTTTGAGCATAGTTCCAAATTACCAGCCAGAATGGTTGTATCAGTTCACAACTCCACCAGCAATGCATTAATGTCCCAATTTTGCCATATCCCCTCCAACATTCATCACTCTCCCCTTCTTTCATTTAAGCCAATCTGCTAGGTGTGAGGTGATACCTCAGAGTTGTTTTGATTTGCATTTCTCTAATTATTAGAGATTTAAAACACTTTCTCATGTGCTTATTGATACTTTTGATTTCTCCGTCTGAAAATTGCCTATTCATGTC
Organism: Gracilinanus agilis; assembly: GCF_016433145.1. NCBI lineage: Eukaryota > Metazoa > Chordata > Mammalia > Didelphimorphia > Didelphidae > Gracilinanus > Gracilinanus agilis. The sequence goes on from NC_058132.1 coordinate 168,272,045, forward strand.
TTTTGCCCATTTATCAATTGGGGAATGGCTTGATTTATATACAATTGGTTTAACTCCTTGTATATTTGAGTAATTACACCCCTGTCAGAGTTTTCTGTTATAAAGATTTTTTCCCAATTTGTTGTTTCCCTTCTGATTTTGGCTATATTATTTTTCTTTGTTCAAAAGCTGTTTAGTATGATATAATCAAAATCATTTATTTTACATTTTGTAATTTTCTCTAACTCGTGTTTGGTTTTAAAATCTTTCCTTTCAAAGAGATCTGACAAATAAACTACTCTATGTTCACTTAATTTCTTTATAGTTTCCCTCTTTATATTCAAGTCATTCCCCCTTTCTGAATTTATCTTGGTATAGGGTGTGAGATGTTGATCTAAACCTATTCTCTCCCATATTGTTTTCCAAATTTCCCAGCAGTTTTTGACAAATAGTGGATTCATGTCCCAAAAGTTGGGCTCTTTGGGTTTATCATACACTGTCTTGCTGATGTCACTTACCCCAAGTCTATTCCACTGATCCTCTCTTCTGTCTCTTAGCCAGTACCATACCGTTTTGATGACCGCTGCTTTATAGTACAATTTAACATCTAGTACTGCTAGGCCCCCTTCCTTCACATTTTTTTTCATTATTTCCCTTTATGTTCTTGATCTTTTGTTATTGCAAATGTAATTTGTTATAGTTTTTCCTAATTCAGTACAAATGTTTTTTGGTAGTTTGATAGGTATGGTGCTAAATAGGTAAATTAATTTGGGTAGAATGGTCATTTTTATTATGTTAGCTCGTCCTACCCATAAGCAATCAATAATTTCCAATTGCTTAGATCTAGTTTTAGTTGTTTGGAAAGTGTTTTGTAGATGTTTTCGTATAATTGCTGTGTTTGTTTTGGTAGATAGATTCCTAAGTATTTTATATTGTCTAGGGTGATTTTAAATGGTATTTCTCTTTCTACCTCTTGCTGCTCTAATGTGTTAGAAATATATAGAAATGCTGATGATTTATGTGCACATATTTTGTATCCTGCAACTTTGCTAAAGTTGTTGATTATTTCTACAAGCTTCTTATTTGATTCTCTAGGATTTTTGAAGTAGACCATCATATCATCTTTAAAGAGTGATAGCTTAGTCTCCTCATTGCCTATTTTGATACCTTCAATTTCTTTTTCTTCTCTAATTGCTACTGCTAATGTTTCTAGTACAATGTTAAATAATAGAGGAGATAATGGGCATCCTTGTTTCACTCTTGATCTTATTGGAAATGCTTCTAATTTATCCCCATTGCATATGATGCTTGTTGATGGTTTTAGGTATATACTGTTTATTAATTTTAGGAAAGGTCCTTCTATTACTATACTTTCCAGGATTTTCAATAGGAATGGATGTTGTATTTTGCCAAAGGGTTTTTCAGCATCTATTGAGATAATCATGTGATTTTTGTTTGTTAGATTGTTGATATGGTCAATTACGTGGATGGTTTTCCTATTGTTGAACCATCCTTGCATTCCTGGTCTAAATCCCACCTGATCATGGTGGATGATCCTCTTGATCACTTGTTGGAGTGTCTTTGCTAATATTCTATTTAAAATTTTTGCATCTATGTTCATTAGGGAGATTGGTCTATAGTTTTCTTTTTCTGTTTTTTATCTACCTGGCTTTGAAATCAGTACCATATTGTGTCATAAAAGGCATTTAGTATGACTCCTTCTTTGCTTATTATATCAAATAATATATATAGTATTGGGATTAGTTGCTCTTTGAATGTCTGATAGTATTCACTTGTGAATCCATCAGGCCCTGGAGATTTTTTCTTAGGGAGTTCTTTGATGGCTTGTTCAATGTCTTTTTTCTGATATGGGATTAATTAGGTCTATTTCTTCTGCTGTTAATCTACGCAATTTGTATTTTTGTAAATATTCATCCATATATCCTAAATTGTTATATTTATTGCCATATAATTGGGCGAAATAGTTTTTAATGATTGCCTTAATTTCCTCTTCATTAGAGGTGAGGTCTCCCTTTTCATCTTTGATACTGTCAATTTGGTTTTCTTCTTTCCTTTTTTTATTAGATTGACCAGTACTTTTTTCTATTTTATCTGTTTTTTCAAAATACCAGTTTCTAGTCTTAATTATTAATTCAATAGTTCTTTTACTTTCTATTTTATTAATTTCTCCCTTGATTTTTAGTATTTCTAATTTAGTTTTCCTGTGGGGATTTTTAATTTGCTTGCTTTCTAGTTTTTTGAGTTGCATGCCCAATTCATTAATCTCTGCCCTCCCTAATTTGTGAATATATGAACTCAAGGATATAAATTTCCCCCTGACTACTGCCTTGGCTGCATCCCACAGAGTTTGGTAGGATGTCTCATTATCGTCATTCTCTTCAATGAAATTGTTGATTGTTTCTATGATTTCTTCTTTGACTAGCTGGTTTTGGAGAATCATATTATTTAATTTCAAATTAGTTTTTTTATTTGCCTGTCCAGGTGCCCTTACTAATCATTATTTTTATTGTATTATTGTCTGAGAAGTTTACATTTATTATTTCTGCTCTTTTGCATTTGTTTGTAATGTTTATATGCCCTATTACATGGTCAATCTTTGTGAATGTACCATGTGTAGCTGAAAAGAAGATATATTCTTTTGGCCCCATTTAATTTTCTCCACATATCTATTAAATCTAATTTTTCTAGGACTTCATTCATCTCTCTTACCTCTTTCTTATTTATTTTTTGGTTTCATTTATCTAGATCTGATAGAGGGATATTTAGATCTCTCACTAGTATGGTTTTACTATCTATTTCCTTCTTGAGCTCTTCCAGTTTCTCCTTTAGGGATTTGGATTCTATGCCATTTGGTGCATACATACTGAGCACTGTTATTTCCTCATTGTTTATACTGCCTTTTATCAGGATGTAATGACTTTCCCTGTCTTTTTTAATCATATCTATTTTTACCTTGGCTTTGTCAGAAATCATGATTGCCACTCCTACTTTCTTTTTCTCATTTGAATACCAAAAGATTTTGCTCAAGCCCTTTACCTTAAACCTGTGTATGTCCACCTGCCTCATATGTGTTTCTTTTAGACAACATATGATAGGATTTTGGTTTCTAATCCACTCTGCTATTTGCTTCCATTTTATGGGCGAGTTCATCCCATTCACATTCAGAGTTATAATTATCAGTTTTGTATTCCCCAACATTTTGGTATCCTCTCCTAGTTCTACCCTTTCTTCTTACATTATTTCCCTTTAAAACAGTGGTTTGCTTTAAGCCAGTAACCCTTGTCCCCTCCCTTGATTTACTTCCCCTTCTACCCCCTCCCTGGTTATTCCCCTCTTTTTTATTTTTAAGGTCTAATGAATTCCCTCCCCCTTCTTCTCCCCTCCCTTTTTTGACCTCCCCACTCCCCTGTTCCCCTTGGTTTATCCCTTCTGACTTTCTCAGTAGGGTTAGATAGAGTTCTATATCTTAATGGATATAGCTACTCTTCCCTCTCAGGGTTAATTCCACTGAAAGTAAGGTTTAAATATTACCTCTAAATGCTCTCTGCCTCTCCTTCTTATAATAGTATTCATCCCCTCCACTTTCCATGCCCTCTTTTTGTGTAATAAAATATTTTATTTTTTTATTTATTAAAGTTTCTCTTGGTGCCATCTCCTATTCACCCCCTTCTTTCCCACCCACCCCATATCATTTTAGAGCACTTAGTACTCCAACCTGTCCCTATGAATAATTCTTCTAATTACTATAATAGTGAAAACTATAATAGTGATTAGAGTTCACTATAGAGAATTACACATAACATTTCTCCACATAGGAATACAAATAATTAGATCTTATTGAAGCCCTTAAAGAGGTAAATTTAAAAAGTACAAGTTTTCTTTCTTTCCCCTCTGTTTCTTATTTACCTTTTCATGTTTCTCTTGATTTTTGTGGTTGGATATCGAACTTTCCATTTAGTCCTGGACTTTCTGTGCAAATACTTGGAAATCTTCTATCTTGTTGAATGCTCATACTTTCCCCTGCAAGTATATAGTCAGTTTTGATGGGTAGGTGATCCTTAGTTGTAGACACAGCTCTCTTGCCTTTCTGAATATCATATTCCAAGCCTTTCGATCTTTTAGTGTGGAGGCTGCCAAATCCTGTGTTATTCTGATTGGTGCTCCTTGATATCTGAATTGTCTCTTGCTGGCTTCTTGTAAAATTTTTTTTCTTTTACTTGGAAGCTCTTGAATTTGGCTATTACATACCTGGGGGTGGTCTTTTCAGGGTCTAGTGTAGTGGGTGATCTTCAGATCCTTTCCATGTCTATATTGCCTCGTTTTGTAGAACTTCAGAGCAATTTTGCTGAATAATTTCTTTTAGTGTGGAGTCCAAATTTAACTATTAATTTCTGCTTTTTCAGGAAGACCAATGATTCTCAGATTGTCTCTTCTAGACGTGTTTTCTTGGTCTGTCACTTTCTCATTGAGATATTTCATGTTTACTTCTATTTTATCAGTCTTTTGACTTTGTTTTATTTGTTCTTGCTGTCTTGAGAGATCATTAGCTTCTAATTGCTCAATTTTAGCCTTTAGGGACTGGTTTTCAGCTATAATCTTTTGGTTTTCCTTTTCAATCTGGTCATTTCTGGTCTTCAATTTACTTGCCTCACTTCCCAATTATTGTGAAATTCTGCCTTTTAAAATATTATTTTCTTGCTTGATTTCCTTTTTTTAATTTTTAAACCCTTAACTTCTGTGTATTGACTTATAGGTGGAAGATTGGTAAGGGTAGGCAATGGGGTCAAGTGACTTGCCCAGGGTCACACAGCTGGGAAGTGTCTGAGGCCAGATTTGAACCTAGGACCTCCTGTCTCTAGGCCTGGCTCTCAATCCACTGAGCTACCCAGCTTCCCCCACCTGATTTCCTTTTGAGCTATTTCCCACTTTTCTAGCCAAATCTTTTCCATCTTTCTCATCATCTCACATTTGGATTCTTCAAGAGCTTGTGGCCAGTTTTCATTATTTTGGAAATGTTTGGATGTGATTGCTTGTTTGTTCTCCTCTTCTGTTTGCTCTGTTGTCTGGATTTTATCTGTTATAGTTGTTGAGTGTTAAAGATTTCTTCTTGTTGATCTTTCTCTTCTAGGGTTTCTGATTCTGGCTTGCCATTTTTAGCCCATGGCCTTCTCAGCTTTATCCTCACACTCAAGGTCTGTCTGAGCTCTTTAGGCTCCTGAGATCTCAGGTCTAGTTGTTCTCAGTGTCAAGCCTCTTGGTGGTCCCCTTGTTTGATCCTCTGCCCGAGGCTCCTTTAGCAGTCTCAGGGGGCTGCTTCCACAGTCATGCTCCTGTCTGTACTGGGTCCCCACACAAGGTCCAAGCCTGTGCTCAAGATCCTTGTCTGAGCCTTCATCAGAGCCTTCCCCCATATGTGCTCTCAAGCTCTGTGTTCAAAGTCCATGTGTTCTTTAGCCTCTTGGAGTCTTAAGTCTTGCTGCTCTCAGGAGCAGGCCCTGGAGCTGCCAATGACTTAATGGGTGCCCCAAACTTGCTCTAACTCTTTTGCTCTGGCTTTGGCACTGTAGGTGGTGTGGTGGAGTGGCAGAGGAGGTTGCTCAACTTGCGTTTTAGTGAGAGCTGTTTCACCCCTTTATAGCATGGAAATGTCCTGATCCCACATACGTTCAATGCTGAAGCCTGTTGTTGGGTCCCTTCATTAGTCTGCATTTGTTTTTTTGTCCCCTTGAGGAGTCCTGAATGCTTCAGTTAGGAGAGGTTAAGCAGCTACTTTTTACTCTGCCACCATCTTAACCCGGAAGCCAACCTATCAACTTTCTTCTTATTTTATTAAAATAAAGAAATCATTTGATGTGTCTTTCTCCTTTCATTCTTAGCAAAACACTTTAAGTTGGCAACACTTGTTGCCTCCACTTCTTCTATCATTTATTCTTTAATACTTTGCAATTTGATTTTATATCTCATAATTCAACTGAAAATATTCTTTCCAAAGTTACCAGTGATTGCTTAAATGTGAAATCTAAGGGCCTTTTATTAGCCCTTAATCTTTCTCAATCTATCTGCTACATTTGACACCTTTGAACACTAGATTTTCCTGGATATTCTTTCCTTTTTTTGTTTTTGGGTTTTTTTTTAATGTTTGTTTTTTTTATTTGTTTTGTTTTGTTTTGGGGTGTGTAGTGTGTTGTGTGGTGTGGTGTGGTGTGTGTGTGTGTG
>NC_058132.1:168278578-168312143 GCF_016433145.1 Gracilinanus agilis
AGAGAGAGAGAGAGAGAGAGAGAGAGAGAGAGAGAGAGAGAGAGAGAGAGAGAGAGAAAGAGAGAGAGAGAGAGATACTGCTCCCTCCTGGATTACTTCTTATTTATCTAATCCTCCTCAATCTGCTTTTGTAGCAGATCATCCACATCACATCCACAAACTGTGGGAGTTCCAGAAAGTTCAGTTATGAGCCCTCTTCTCTTTTTTATACTCTTCTTATTCTGAAGCCATTAGCTCCCATGGTTTTAACTATTATTTCTATGTAGATGTTTCTCAATTCTACATATCAAATAGTCCCATATTATCGTTTGCTTAATGGATATTTCAAACTGTATGCTCTGAAAACACCTTAGACATTTCTTTTCTTTTCTTCTATTTTTTAAACCCTTACTTAATATCAGTTCTAAGGCAGAAGAGCAGTGAGGGCTAGGCATTTGGGTAGAGAAAATATACAAAGAGACACAGGATCCTAAGACAATGGAATAGCCAGTGCCCAGACCAGAAGTTCACTTGAAAGACCCTATTCCTTCTGCACACTGGCACCATCTCATTCAGATGCCAAGTGTAGGTCTTTGACATTACAAAATTTGAACCCCAATTCAATGTAAGGTTTCAGAAATCAATCATGTGAAATATTAGAAATATATCCATAAGTCTGGTCCATGAGCACTTTGCTCATTAGAGTCAGCTATTGAATACATCTTTAATACTTTCATGATTCGTTATAACTGAAACCTTACACTTTCTTGAATTCCCTGTTTAATATCTGTTTTCCCTGTCAAGCTTACCTCATATTTACTAATTTGTATTGATATATTATGTTGGTATTTATTCCCTTTAATTTATGCTGTAAATATATTTTGTTTCTCATTAGACATTAAGCTCCTTTGGGTATAGAGATTGTTTCATTCTTTGCATTCATATCATTTTCACAAGCCAAATACCATATCTGACACATTTATTGTTTTTAGGTCATTTTTTAGTTGTGTCCAACTCTCCAAATCCAATTTGGGGTTTTCTTGGCTGAGATACTGGAGTAGTTTGCCATTCCCTTTTCCAGCTCATTTTACAGATGAGGAAACTGAGGCAAAGAGGACTAAGTGACTTGCTCAGGATCACATAGATAATAAGTATTTGAGGCCAGATTTAAACTCAGGAAGATGAATCTTTCTGATGCCAGGTCCTTTACTCTATACACTGTGCCACCTAGCTATCCTGCTTGGCACAAGTAGGCACTTAATGAACATTTGCTGATTTATTGATTCTATATTAGTAGGTCCCTCTATCAGTAAAATAACAGTTCCAGAGAAAAAAAATTCAGGAGAATAAGAGTTCCAGAGTTGGAGGTTGCTACTAGCAATTTGTTAAGTCTAGCAAGAAAAACAATGAATGATAGTCTCCCTTCTAGCAAGTAGGCAGAGTAAGGGTGCATTTTGCAGTAATTTATATTGAGTGTGTAACATTGTATATCTGCAATGGTCAAGTGATTGTTATTTGTGCTCGCAGTACAGCCTAGTTTCCCTGCCAGAAGATAATGTAAAGGAACTTAAGGAGCATTTCAATTCTCATATTAATGGGGGAAATTAAGCACTAGGGGAAAGTGATAAAGAGCATTAGTGTGCAAACAAAGAAGAAAAAAGAGTCTGAAGAGGCAGAGAGGAATCCTGACCTGTGTCAGAAGGGTGGAGAGTAGAAGAAAATGAAAGATGAGAAAGAGAAACAAGTTCCTAGAATACATCAAAGCTAAGAGTCATATCAGTGAGTAGGTAATTGGATGAAAGCAATTAATTTTGTAACAAGTAATAATTATGTTAATTCATGACTGCTATCTTGTAAAAGAGGGCAGCTGGGTGCACAATGGTTAGACATTGGGCTTGAAATCAGACTCATCTTCACATCCAGCCTCAGACCTAACTAGCTATGTGACTCTAGGCAAAGTCACAGCCCTGTTTGCCTCAGTTCCTCACCTATTGAGCTGGAGAATGAAATGGCAACCCGCTTCAATCTCTCTGTCAAGAAAATTCAAAATGGGGTCACAAAGAGTGGGGTACAACTGAAATGACTTAAAACATTTTGTACGAAATTATTCCATAAACATCAGAGGAAGAAATGAATAATTGTGGATGTTTCTTCCCTGCTGAGCCTGACCAATAGTGCTACTGTTTTTAGTGTTACTATCTGTTAACTGTTTTTTTTTTCCTTTACTTTGGGGAGTAACCTTATAACTTTAGCCTTGCTTTGAATATGCAAATATCCTTCCAGTGGTGAACTGGTAAACATTTAGTGACTGACTTCTAAAAAAGAAATAAAAAGAATGTCTGGCACTTTTAAGTTTAATCTGCATTATTAACATTTTTCCCATCATTTTCTTAAGTCTAGACAGTAGACAAAACAATAAGACACACTCTGCTTTGTGGTATTTGCCAATTCCCAAGGTGTAAATTCTCATTCTGAAAATGTTACAAATTGGCTTTCCCATGCCAGTTCACGCTGGCTCCAGCACATCCTTGCACCCTTCTGCCATTCCTCCTTTGTCACATTTTACTATCTTCAACTTCCTGTCACAAATCAATAGGAGTGATTCTTTACATTACTTTTGCTGTATATTTTTCACACTGAAGTCATCCTTCTGTGCTGATGTCATTGCTTTTAAAGGAACATTTTATTCTCCTTAAATACCTATAGAGTGGTTTCCTCTATTCCTTGTCCTATTCCTCTAAGAGGGAGATCAATCTTTATCTTGAGCATAAATCAATCATTTGATCTTGACAAAAATGCAAATATTACACATACTTTTCAGGTCACTTAAAAATTCTTCCTCATATCCATACTTGCTGGTAGTGAGATACCTTAGTCCCGGAGAACTACCCTGACAGATTAGTTGTAGGGATCTTTTGCTCTGGAGTTTTCTTTTACTTCATTAACAATTTCCAACCACAGTAGCACATTGCTAACCGTACCCAATTCTGTTTCTTTCTCTTACAAACTTTGGTCTTACTTTCTTTTTTCAAGTTCTTCTCCCTCTCCTTTAACTCGAATACTGTTCTTGCTTCTGTTTCTTCTCCTTTATCTCCTCTGAAAGCCCTACTCAAGTTCTCTTACTCCTCTCCAAATCCTAGGAGTCATTATATGTAGTACCTTCTCTCTTCTGTTCTATTGATTTAATTGTTCATCTATATCAATATTTTTTCCTGTATGAGAGAACTGTGACTTATGTCTTATGACTCTTACAACTACCACCACCAATAAATGTGATGTGCCTATCTTTATTGATAGATGAACAGCAGACATATTCAACATGGGAATGCAATTTAAAATAAAGAATCTTAGACATTTTTTTAAAAAATGCAAGTAGTAGGTTGTATCATTAAGAAAAGATCTAGTCTTGTTATTTTATCAAATTAATCACATTCAACATAGCATAAGTACTGCTCCAAGTTACAAGTTAAATGTAGTTGGTAGAAAAAGACTAACCCCCCAAATTCAGATGTTTTCTAGAACTGTTTAAAATCGTTCCTGTTGGCTTCTAGGAATGAATGAAATATTCATTAAATGTGTACAATATGCAATGTAGTGTGCTAAGTACTGGGGATACATAAAGAAAATTTGACAATCTCCACTGTCAAGGAGCTCACATTCTACAACACATATTGAAAGTTTTAGCTGCCAAGTCATTTGGAGAGGTTCCATGGTCCTCAAGTTACAGCATTATACCTTTTCTTTAATGTCCTTTCCATAAATAAAAACACCATTTTCTGATGTTAAACTATTTGACAATGCCAAGGATTTTTGGTGGCAAAAACTTGTCTTTCTAGGTCTTTAATTGATGAGAACTATTGATGACTACAATGGCTGTAGCACAATTAAATGGAAGTCTATATCTCCACAGAGACTACTGCTTCTCAAGGACACAACTGCAGACTGCCTAGAAAGAAATTCTCTTGTATTCTGAGTCCTGGTCATCTCTATCAAAGTCTTATTTCAGGTAGTTTTTTCAGGAGTAGTTAGTTATGTGAAACATTACTACTAAAGACAAAGAAAGGGCTAAATAGAAATAAGAAAAAAATAAAGGAAATGATTTATCCTCCTTCAACAGTTTTGAACTGTTTGCTTTCTTATCTTAGATCAAGCAGATATATCATTAAAAGGATCTGCCAGAAATCAATTCAATAAATATTTATTTGCCAAAGGCTTTCTACGTAATTACCATATTACCCAGAAACCTCTAGCTTCTTATAAGAACTCCTATCAAGAACTCTACATTTTTTAGCAATTTCTTTCAAACAGCTTCATTTTCACTAACTGAAAACATTAACATAATCTCAAGCAGCTTTGTAGTACTTCATACTAAGGAGGAAAGCTTTATTAAAGGACTTACTAATGTTGCTCTTTTTGAGATTTAGGTTATTTCCATTTTTATGCTTTTAATATTTTACAGACACCTGGTGTTTTTAGCTCTAATTTTTTTTTTCAAATAACTGAGGCCTGTTTTTTTTTATTACTTTCTACTTGGAACTCAAAAAACTAAAACATGAGGAAAAGAATGGAAAATTTTCTATCTTCTTTGTAACATTTTCCCTAATTTTCTTTCTTAATATGGCATTTCTCAATGTTCACTAGAGGGAACAAGTCTAGGTGTCTCTAGCCTCTTAAGAAGGTAACCAAGAATCCTGCTTTACTGTGGGACATAGATGAAATGATGAAGTAACATGTGAATTTAGAAGGATTGAGATTGTCAAAAGATGATTAAAAGGAAGTAAGTTATAAACACTTCTTGAATGTTTTAAATGGAAAGAGGATTAGATTTGGATTTTGAAGCCCTGAGGTAAAATCCTGTCCTAGATATTTACTTGCTGGATAATGATGGACAAGTCACTTGACATTTTACAACCTCAATTAATTTATCTGTAAAATGGAAATATAATACTTGTAGTATATTCCTCATAGAACTGTTGTGAGACTCAATTAAAACATTATATATACTTTCCAAAAAATAAAACTGGATCTCAACAATTGGAAAACCATTAATTGTTAATGGGTAGGACGAGCTAACATAATAAAAATGAACATTCTACCCAAATTAATTTACCTATTTAGCGCCATACCTATCAAACTACCAAAAAAATTTTTTACTGAATTAGGAAAATCTATAACAAAGTTCATTTGGAATAACAAAAGATCAAGAATATCGAGGGAAATAATGAAAAAAATGTGAAGGAAGGGGGCCTAGCAGTACTAGATGTTAAATTGTACTATAAAGCAGCGGTCATCAAAATGGTATGGTTCTGGCTAAGAGACAGAAGAGAGGATCAGTGGAATAGACTTGGGGTAAGTGACATCAGCAAGACAATGTATGATAAACCCAAAGAGCCCAACTTTTGGGACATGAATCCACTATTTGACAAAAACTACTGGGAAATTTGGAAAACAATATGGGAGAGAATAGGTTTAGATCAACATCTCACACCCTATACCAAGATAAAATCAGAATGGGTGAATGACCTGAATATAAAGAGGGAAACTATAAATAAGTTAAGTGAACACAAAATAGTATACCTGTCAGATATCTGGGAAAGGAAAGATTTTAAAACCAAACAAGAGTTAGAGAAAATTACAAAATGTAAATTAAATGGTTTTGATTATATTAAGCTAAAAAGCTTTTGTACAAACAAAAACAATGTAGTCAAAATCATAAGGGAAACAACAAATTGGGAAAAAATCTTTATAACAAAAAACTCTGACAGGGGTCTAATTACTCAAATATACAAGGAGTTAAATCAATTGTATGAAAAATCAAGCCATTCCCCAATTGAAAAATGGGCAAGAGACATGAATAGGCAATTCTTAGGTAAAGAAATATAAAATATCAATAAGCACATGAGAAAGTGTTCTAAATCTCTAATAATTAGAGAAATTCAAATCAAAACAACTCTGAGGTATCACCTCACACCTAGCAGATTGGCTAAAATGAAAGAAGGGGAGAGTAATGAATGCTGGAGGGGATGTGGCAAAATTGGGACATTAATGCATTGCTGGTGGAGTTGTGAACTGATCCAACCATTCTGGCTGGCAATTTGGAACTATGCTCAAAGGGCTATAAAAGAATGCCTTCCCTTTGATCCAGCCATACCATTGTTGGGTTTGTACCCCAAAGAGATCATAAATAAACAGACTTGTATGAAAATATTTATAGCTGTGCTTTTTGTAGTGGCAAAGAACTGGAAAAGGAGGGTATGTCCTTCAATTGGGGAATGGCTGAAGAAACTGTGGTATATGCGGGTGATGGAATACTATTGTGCTAAAAGGAATAATAAACTGGAGGAATTCCATGCGAACTGGAAAGACCTCCAGGAACAGATGCAGAGTGAAAGGGGCAGAGCCAGAAGAAAATTGTATACAGAGTCTGATATACTGTGGTAAAATCGAATATAATGGACTTCTGTACCAGCAACAATGCAATGACACAAGACAGCTCTGAGGGATTTATGGTAAAAAACGCTACCCACACTCAGAGGAAGATCTGCAGGAGAGGAAACATAGAAGATAAACAACTGCTTGAATGCATGGGTTGAGGGGGACATGATTGGGGATGTAGACTCGAAACTACCACACCAATGCAACTAACAACAATATGGAAATAGGCCGTGAACAAGGACACATGTTACAACCAGTGGAAATGTGCGTCGGCCATGGGTGGGGGGAGAGCAGAGGGGTGAAGGGGAAAGTAGGGGCATAAAGTATGTAAACAGGTTTAAAATGAATATTAATAAATGTTTAAAAAAACTTAAAAATCATTATATATAAATCCCTTTGCAAACCTAAAAAAGGAACTGTGCTGATATCAGCTTTTTTTTTTTCTTTTTCTAGTAGAAGATAATGTCCTTGGGAACAGGAGTGGTTTTTCATGTGGAGTTTGTGTCATCAGTGCTTATAAAATGTTTTTATATGTTAGGAATTTAATAAATGCTTTTTGAATATAATTGAATTAAATTGGATTTGAACTAAATTGAACCTTGCTATTCTGGATTTCAATTTTTCATCTGTAAAATAAAGATATTTGAGTAAATAATATATATCTAAGATCATTTTAACTCTAAATATGTGATTCAGTGATTTGCCAAAGGAGAGATGTTAGGTTCTTTTGCCATATTGCTAATAATTAGGAAACCTCTAATACTCTATAACCATATTGCTCATAATTTGGAAATTTTCTCTTGGGCTCAGGAAACCTCAGAAATGAAAATGAAGATTAACATGAGGACTTGTGAGTGGATCAATGTGTAATTATGCTCTTGGTATATAGGCCTCTTGGGGAAGATTTCATTTAAGGTCTCCCAAGATACCGTACTTTACTTCTCATCGATGGATGACTGCTGATTGGTAAAATTAGAAAATGGAAAACACAAGGGAGTGAGGAGAAGAAATCTACCACATAAGCAGCAATTCTAAAGAATTCCACCCTTTTAGCCCATGTGGCAGAAGCCCAGGGGCAAAAGGATAGAACAGATTGTTTCTTTCTCCTTTGCTGATAATGAGACCAACTGAGCATAGGCTATTAGAGATGGTTAATTTGTTCCTAAGACATCACCATGATTTTCAATGCACATTCAGGGCAGATATCACAGTGGCTATAATCTTCTAAACTACCCTGACTCTTTCTCTGTTGGTGTCATCATCCAGGATAATTCTGGTCCATCTTCTCAAATAAATCCTCTATGGTACATATATAAAAATATGATGAGGCCTTTCTTCTACTTCCCTTTACATTGTATAGCTACCAGTGGAGCTATATAGACATTATCACTCAATATTACCACAACACTTTTTCCAATCACACATCTTTGCTTTATGCCATTATTTCCTATAGTCTTGGTCTTACCATAAGTACATCAAAATAAAAAATAAATAAACTGCCAAATAAATAAATAAATGAATAAATGAAGTTCATCTTAATAGTTCATATACTTAAGCTACAAAAGTTTAAAACTGTGCTAAGATTTTTGAGACACACTATATATAAGCAATTCAACCTTAAGTTCCACAAGGACAGGGACCATTGTAGGAATTAAAATTAAAGAGTCTCTTTCATGCCATATCCTGTCAAGCACAGAAACATAGAAACTGATCAATGGAAGGAATCTCAAAATCCATCTACATTTCAAGCCAAGATCCCTTTAACACACAATCATTTAGTGATCCTCTTGTCTTCATTTGAAGATTTGAAATAAGAAGGAAACTGTTACCATCTCAGGGAGCCCATTCTACTTCAGGATAACACAATTCATAGGAAATCTTTCTTTACATGGAATTTAATTAACTCAACTAGTCAAAAACATCTCTACATTGTACCTGGTTTTGCTTTGTAGAGCTAATTGGAAAAAGTTGGCTCACTTTTTCTACCTTACATCTCTTCAAAATTACTTGAAGATAGCTATATGGTCCCTCAATATTTCCAGTCCTTTCACTCTTCTTGTTACCTTTTCTTGTGCGTTCCCCAACTTAATGGACAAATATAGTTGCCTTCTTTGATCTTTACTTTATTATGTTTTACATGCTCTGGAGCGATTGTCCCAAACCCTACTCACACTGTCCTGCCAGATCCCTAAAGGGTTGCTACAATATCCTTTCCAGATTCAGGGGTTAAACCTAAAAGATTAGAGAGATTTGTCCTTCTGATACTAGAGCTCATAAGCCCCCTCCCATGTATTTCATGACATAATTAGCAGTTGACCTCAATTTGCTATTCAAAATAGGTATTCTTTATTAATGGTGGTGTCATAAGAACAGTTGGAACAAACTATTACCTCAAATAGTGTGAAATATCTTGCCAAAAAATTCAGAGTCTGAAGGAAAATGGATTCAAGCTTAGAACATGTGCAGCAAAGAGCAGGTAACAGCCTTTAGGAAAGTATTTGATGGAGTGATCAAGATGTTCCCTTTAGATATGGTGTAGTTTTGCTTCAGGGCACTTTTTAGAGCTTTGATTCTAGACTGACTAAAGAGATTTGACTGCCTGATCCCAGCTGCATTATATACACCTTTCAGTTTTCCTAAAGATGCTATGAGGATGCTGATGAGAAGATGGGAAATACAAAAGTCCTTTGAACAGATATTTTAGGTCTCACAAGGTCCTTTTATGGTCAAGGAAGACCTACACCAAAGCTGAAGTAAATATATCTTCCTTCCCTTCTTACCCTAAGCTATTCCTTCTCTGGATCAGGTTCCAAATTTTTCAGCACTGAGACAGTAGACTAGATCAACTGATAAAGACCTGGGATGTGTCATCAAAAAGGGCTACAGGTCCAAGGAGGCTCCATAGTATATGTTCTAGCAAGTGTTAACCAGGTTTCTCCAATTATACTCATTACAATAAAATAACTCAAATAGCCCATTGCACTCTTTATCCTCATTGCCTCCAGGTGCTAGAAGAAAATATTGTTAGGCATTCAAAGCCCTTTGTAACCTAGCCACTTCCTAATTTTCAAATATTCTTACACCTTACTCCCCATTGCATACTTTTCAGTCCCTTGACACTGAATACCTGAATGATCCATGAGCAAGACAGATTCTCCATCTCTTAGCTCCTGGTATTTGCTATGGCTAACCTTTGTAATTGCAGTGTTCACCTCCTTTCACTCCAGTTGCTGAATTCCCGGCTTCCTCTAAGTTTCAACTAAAATTCCACCTCCTGTAGGAAACCTTTCCCAACATCTCTTAATTCCAAGGCCTTCCCTCTGTTTTTTTAATTTATCCTATATATAGCTTGCTTTGTATATATTTGTTTGTATACTGTCTCCTCTATTACACTATAAGCTCCTTGAGTGGAGGGGCTGTCTTTTGCCTTTTTCATATCCCAAGAGATTAGTATAGTGCCTGGCATATAACAGGTGTTTAATAGACATTTATTAAATTGATGAATGAAAAGGTAAAGCACTTTGTGAAAAGGCTAAGATAGATATTTCATATTTTCATTATTTCACACCTGAACTGCGCAAACAACTGGACTTTACAAGGTCCACATCCACTTGCTAACCAGGGCACCACTTATATGTTGGTTCTATGTTCATTTTTATTGTTGTTTTAGCTGTAAGATCCCCAAAGGAGTGATACTCTTCTCCTCTGAGAAGTGTTCCTGTTGTAGTAGTTATCTCCCAATGGGTAGCCAGCCCCAGACTTGGGGCAACACTCCAGACTACTGAATAGGTTTGAAACTGGTATTTCTCAGGAGCATTATTTGATTACCTAGGCCCATAGAAGGAAACACAAAGACAGTCAGTTTTTCAAGCTCTCCTAAAGGAGCACATATTCTATTTTCCATGAAAACTTGGTCTCTAATTCATCAGGGTGGGATGTAAAGGGGCAATTCACCTTTCCCATTTGCAAGATTTCTAAGACAAAAAAATATGCTGATTGATTCCCAATAAGAAGGGCTCAAAAGTAAGCAGAGATGTTTCTCCTTGTCCTTTTTATAGACTACAGAGAGGAAAGTTTCCTCTGGAAGAATTTGTTTCAAAACAAATGCAACCAAAATTAGAAGGGAAGCACCAAATTGGGGAAAAATCTTTATAACAAAAAAACTCTGACAAATGTCTAATTACTCAAATTTATAAGGAGCAATCAATTGTACAAAAAATCAAGCCATTTCCCAATTGATAAATGGGCAAGAGACATGAATAGGCAATTTTCAGATAAAGAAATCAAAATAATCAATAAACATATGAAAAAAAGATCTAAATCTCTAATAATTAGAGAAATGCAAATCAAAACAACTCTGAGATACAACTTTACAACTAGAAGATTGGCTAACATGACAGCAAAGGAAAGTAATAAACATTGGACAGGATGTGGCAAAATTGGGACATTAATGCATTGCTGGTGAAGTTGTGAATTGATCCAACCATTCTGGATGGCAATTTGGAACTATGCTCAAAAGGCTTTAAAAGACTGTTTACCCTTTGATCCAGCCATACCACTGCTGGGTTTTTACCCCAAAGAGATCATAGGAAAAAAAAACTTGTACAAAAATAATTATAGCCACACTCTTTGTGGTGGCAAAAAATTGGCAAACGAGGGGATGCCCTTCGATTGGGGAATGGCTGAACAAACTGTGGTATCTGTTAGTGATGGAATACTAGTGTGCTCAAAGGAATAATGAACTGGAGGAATTCCATGTGAACTGGAATGACCTCCGGGAATTGATGCAGAGTAAAAGGAGCAGAACCAGGAGAACCTTATACACAGAGACTGATACATTGTGGTACAATCGAATGTAATGGACTTCTCTACTAGCAGCAATACAATGACCCAGGACAATTCTGAGGGACTTATGAGAAAGAACACTATCTACATTTAGAGGAAGAACTCTGGGAGTAGAAACACAGAAGATAAACAACTGCACTAGCACATGGATTGATGGGGATATCTAAATCTAAATGATTACCTTGTGCAATTATCAATAATATGGAAATAGGTCTTGATCAATGATACATGTAAAACCCAGTGGAATTTCACATTGGCTACAGTGGGACAGGGGTGGGGAGGAAAAGGACATGAATCATGTAACATGGAAAATATTCTAAATTAATTAATTATTTGTTTTTCAATTAGGAAAAAAGGAATTTGTTTCTTGGGACACTCAGAGGTCATTATATGGTCAGTAGATCATAGCTGTCAGTGACCATGAAAATCATCTAATTCAAACCACCTCATTTTCTAGATGAGAAATTTAAAGTTTAGAAACATCAAATGATTTATCAATTGATCCAAGGTTGTCTGTCTTAAATCCAACATTATAGAACACACCATAATCTCTTACATCATCACTTCAGTAATGGGGACTGTTCAGGAATTTCTGGGAAAGTCTAGAAGAATGCATGTTCTTCTACAAGGGGCCAAATGAGTAAATTGAATAGTATGGAAGCTACCCCATCCTAGTAAATCAAAAGTTCCCCTCATCATCCTGTAACATATATGCATTATAATTTTAAACTCATTTAGGGCACAGATTTCTTTGGTTTTGTGTTTATTTCCCCAGAGCCTAATGTGGTGTCTTGTGCAGAGTTGGTGTTCCAAAAATGATAACAGAATTGAATTCAGTTAAATTGGGTGGAAATTTGAGGCAGGTTGTATGATATAACACTTGTTTTGTCTTTTTCAGTCATGTCCAACTCTTCATGACCCAATTTGGGGTTTTCTTGATAGATATTCTTAACTGGTTTGCTATTTCCTTCTCCAGCTCATTTTATAGATGTTGAATCTGAGATAAATAGGGTTAAGTGACTTGCCCAGGGTCACACCACTAGTAACTGTCTAAGGCTAGTTTTGAACTCAAGAAGATGAGTCTTCCTGATTCCAGGACTCACACTTTATTCACTGTGTCACCTAGCTGCTTGTGGTATATCATAAAGAGCGTCAAACTGAGTCAGGAAATTTGGGTTCTCGCCCATTGTCTGCCTCTGGGTGAGGAAAGCTATGAACTAGGACTAGCTCCACCTTGGGATATCTAGTTTTCTCATATGTAAAATAAGGAGTTCAGACTAAATGACTTCTAAGTCCCCTTCTAAGGAGCATCATTTTTTAAAATGATTCTGTTCACATGAACAATCAGATAATACTACCTGGAAAAGTATTATAGTGTAATATGACATTATACTATACTTTAGGTATGGTACTGAATTATAGATACAAGTTTTAAAAATTCAGGAGAAGGCAAGATCATTGTGAGCTGGACCCTTTATAATCAATCAATCCATCCTTATATATTTATTTAATAGATCCTTTTTGCCTCACACTGCCTTTCATTCACAGAAAAAAATATGTAAAATAGAATATGTGATACAATAAAGGACCTAAGAAGAATGATAAAGTCACTGAAAAGTCATTGAATCTAATTCCATAATGTAGCAGTACCTTCCATTCCCCCTCTCATCATTTAAGAAAATGGTAATAAACAGGCAGCTAGATCAATCCAGTAGACAGAATGGACCTGGAATCAGGAAGGCCTGAGTTCAAATACAGCCTCAGACAGTTATTAGCTGTATGATTCTTGACAAGTTATTTAGTTTGTTTGCCTCAGTTTCTTCATCCATAAAAATGGGGATAATAATAACACCTACCTCCCAGAGTTGTTGAGAAGACCACATTTTACCACTTTACATCATTATAAAGTGCTTACTTAGCATAATGCATGGCAAGTAGAAAGCACTATATGAATAGTGATTTTTATTATTGCTATTGTTATTATTATTGCTCTCCAAACTCTGTACTCCATGTCTCTCAGCTTTCTCTACCATAACACAGCCATTTCTTCACCCCTGAAGCTCACCTCACCCCTAGACTTCTCACACTGGGAGTAATCTCCAGTCCTAGGCTTACTCCTCTGACTGAATGGTCCCTCTTAGAATCCCCATTTTAAGAACAGTGGCAAGATTATCAACACCATAAATCCTCTCCAGGCTACATTAATAATCTTCTAGATTTTATCTATACTTTTCTTTTACTATTATTCCACTCACCACCACCCCCAAATGCCCATCATTCCCTCATTCATGCCATCCTCTGAGGTCTTTTCAGATTTCTTTGCCCTTGAAGGCAGAGACCACCTTTCTGCTTCTATTTGTATTCCCAGAGATTAGCACTGTTCCTGGTTTATAGTAATATCTTGATAAATGATTCTTGATTTGACATGCATGCTTGGGTTATGTATTCATGAATTTATGCATAAAGGAATGAATGAAAAAATTAATTAAAGTATTTATTATGCATTTACTATTTATCAAACACTGGTTTGACTGTGGATAGTATTTCTTTTTTAAAGACAATAGCTTACCTTCTCTTAGTAAGAAAAAAATTAAACTTGAGAAGAGGTCACTAAACTGTTATCTTTTGCTTTGGAAGTTTATAGTGGTGGTAAGGGAATCTATAGAAAAAAAAAGATTGACACATCTTTCACAATAAGAATGGCAATGATTTGGTTATAATTTCAGAACTAGAGATGCGGGGGAGGGAGGGCAAAGGGTATGTATTTGGAGCAAGGCACCAGGCAAAAAGATGGCCAAATAGTAAAGTAGTAAAATGAAGCACACATAATAAGAATGTACTTGAGTTGTTGATCAATGAAGGCATCAAATTATCAGATTTGTAGCTCCTAGCTTAAAGTGTCTCTGGTGATTATGGTAAGGCAGTTGGGGAAAAATCAGTCATGGCCAGAGGAAATTAAACCTGGAGAGTCTTCCATGCCTGTAATTCTTTTCTCTATTTTTCTCTTTTTTTTCTTTTGCCTTCTTTTTTCTATCTTCTTTTTTCATTTAGAGATCCAACTTAGGATCTAATTCCATAATGTAGCACTACTACCTTAGGATCTTCCTTTACTTCCTTCTCCATTCCCTCTCTAATCATTTGTGTCCCCTAATCCTACCCTCCCAAAGGCTAATTGTTAGTGATCTCTCCCTCTGTAAATTATTTTTATTTATTTATATGTGCACATTTTACATCCTCTCACTAGAAAGTAAACTTCTTAATAATAGCAATTGCTTTGGGTCCTTTATATTTCTAGTTCTTAGTACAGTTCCTTGCACACTGTAAAAACTTAAATTATCTCTTGAAATAGATTGTAAATGGCTGAAAATTGGTGGAATGGGAGGTAGAAAAGTCTGAGGGGGGCACGAAGAGAGGAGCAATGGCATCAGAGAGACTAAGCTCTTTTTAGAATTTTGTCCTCATATTGTATAGAGATGGAAGACTTTGAAAAATAAAGGATCATGGAGATTTATCCTCATTTTGCCTATTAAACTATGGAAACATCCAAATTTTGAAACTAGGGAATTCATGAGGAGTCAAGAAGCTGAGAAGAAGAGGGTACCATTATTACTTTTATTGCTTTCTCTTTGACTAACAAAGAGCAGTGGGCAAAGATAAGATTCATCTGTTCATTGAGAGTGCTTATATTTTAGATATAATTGACTCTGGAGATTTATATAGAATCTTTGAGGCAGCTGGTTATTCATCTGGGAACCTCTTTTGTTTTTTCTGCTTTTTAAATCAGCTTTTCTTCTCTAATGTGTGACTTACATGCTTACAAGTTGGGAGTCTATGTGTGTTACAACAGGGGAACAAGGAGATTCTCCTTGGTTCCTTGGGTGGAAACACATAAGCCAAGAAACATGAGACAATTTCCTAGTGTGCCTGATCCTTTCATGTAATGAGAACTTCTGCCAACAGATTCTTAATAAGTAGTTATTTGATAGGATTAAGCTACATTCTGTTCTTTAGCATATATTCCAGGCAACCAATGCATAGCATTTTAATAATTTTTTTAAAAATTTTAATCCCTGTCTTTGATTTGTATATACTTTTCACTTCCAATTATCCCCTCTTTCCATTTGTAACAAAAGTTAGCAGTGGGGGAAAAATAGTTTTCCCAAACCAACTAGCACCCTGACCAGATAAGACAGAGTAAGCAACATTTCACATCCAGAATTTTTTTTTTTTGCAAAGAAGAAGGTTTCATTAAAGAGACTTTCATCTACTCCTGATAGAAAGGCAAAAGTTATATTCTGTCTTCTAGTTATTGCAATTCCTTCCTTATCCTCACCAAGACCATCCCAGTCTTCTCCAGGACTCACAATACTGATAGCTAAAGTGCCAATAGTGTATTGGAGTTGAGGACTTATTTGAAGATCAGGGGCCCCTTCACTCCATTTACCTCCTTCTCTATGGATCTTAACTCACTCCCTCACTCCTCTTACTCCAGCATTCACAAATGGAGATACGTCACATGTTTTAGTTTTTGGTTTTAGTTCAGTAGCATTCTAAATGGCAATTTCTAAAAGTCGTGTCTCCCTTAGTTCTTAATATAGCCCAGGAATCCTTTCTTTTCCCTAATCAGTAGCATGTTCACATTGTCCTGTCAGTAAACCATAAGCTAACAAGGAAGTCCTTTCTTCCCTCATCACTCCCTCTTTCCAAAAAGATGCTATAGCTAGAAATTTTATGCTCATCTACCCAAGGGCTTTTCTTTCATGTTGTGCATGGTAGTATCCAAAGGGCTGAATCCTTGATTCTTTCATCATGAATCCTTTGAGAATGTCTGATATAGTTCATGTATGTTATTTTCAGTTAATCATAGCCTTCTCAGGAAATACCTAAAGCTATAATTGCCAACTAATAACTTTGAGCAAATCTAGCACATATGATCAGATTTCCCATTCCTGATCCCTTGATGTTGTTCAACTCTCTCTTGATTCTCATTCATTTATTCATTCATCTGTTCATTCACTATCATCTATGTAATCTTAAGAGTTAATCATCAAATGGGCTGAAGACTTCCAGGCAACTGAGTTTCTCTGTCTGGGAAGTAATAAGCAATGGTCTCTGGAGAAGGTGTTAATTTTGGAATTGTAAAATGAATCATTATTTATTATTTTTAATGAAAGAGGCATCATCAATTAGTAGAAAAGGGGCTGAATATCTAGGTCCAAGTTTTATTTCTGACACATCATACTGGTTGTTTGACCAAGGACAAGGCATTTAGTCCCTCAATGTCCACAACAACTCTGTAAGTAAAAGTTTCAAAGTAGCATTGATCTGCACTGGTCTAAGAAGTTTCTCTCTATTATCTCCCTATTGCCTATCCCCTAACTAATCCCATCATCCTTCTCACAGAAAATATCATATAACTTTGCCGTACCTGGACTACAACTAATGAACACTACTTGTTTGTCTTCTCAAAAGATTATTGTTGAAAATTTTCGCTTTTATTAAATAAGATTTACTTTAAAATTTTTTATGTTATATTATTAACAGTTCTATGTTGGTTCTCTTTCTCCTTCCTCTTCTCTATCCATTGAGAAGGAAGAAAAACAAAACACATTTGTGTATAATAACACAAAACAAATTCCTGCATTAGTCAAAGAAAGAAGGAAGGAAGGAAAGAGGAAAGGAAGGAAGGAGAGGAAGGGAGGAGAGGGAGATGGAGAAGTGTTTCAAACTGTACTGAATCCATCAGGAAGGTAATAACATGTTTCATCATGAGTCCTTTGGAATTCTGCCTGGTCACTGTGTTCTCAACAGACTTTCTTTAATGTCTCCTATGTCTGCTACAATGATTCTTCTGGCTCAACAATGAGTAGTTGTTCCTTAAATTTACCAACAGTGTAAGCTGAGGAATATCATTTAAGTTGCACTTGACAAAACTTTCTGTCCCAAATAGGGAACACAGTGCCTGAAATTCTACCCCTGAACATCCAGTCTTTTGAAATAAGCAACCCTTCCTCACTGGACCCTCTCTCACATTACAAATAGCCTGGGAAAATAAAACATTGAGTTATTAAGACCTCAGTTTGAATTAGTTTTTGATCAACCAGGGGATGAGAAAAGAAATAATTAACACTTTAAGTCATTAATATCTTGGTGTGAATTAGTTTTTAGTCTCTAGATAGTGAAACAATAATAACATCAAAAGCAGAAGAGATGACATTTATATTATATGATGACAAGAGGCAGCCTAGCATATAATAATAATAATAATAATAATAATAATAATATCCATTGACATTTAAATAACCATTTAGGGAGCTGCCAAGAGTTTCCATTCATTACCACATTGGATCCTCACAATTACTCTATAAGTTTAGTCTGATAGTCCTTATTTCCACTGTTTTACACAGGAGGAAACCGAAGCTGAAAGAAGAAAAGTATGTAATCCAATGTTACACAAGTGTCCAACACAGGATTTCAGCCCAGGTCTTTTCTAATTCCAAGTTTTATTCTCTTTTCATTTTTTTCATGCTGACTAGTGAAAAACTACCTAGACTTAGCATTAAGAGGAACTAAGATCCTTCTTCTCACACTTAGTACAGGACTATAGACAAGTCAATAAATTGTTGTACGTCTCCACCAATTCTCTAAGATTTATGTATATCATAAACTAAGGTAAATCATAATGAACAAAGTGCTTCTAATTTGTGAAGTGCTCTAAGATTTTGAGATATGACAAATATATGCCTACAAATACTTTCACATGCATTATTGCATTTGATCCTTATAATAACACTGTAAGGTGATGGCGTAAATAAAATTATCTCAGATTTGCCAGTGAGAAAATTAAGCTTCCAAGTGTTTAAGTGACTAGTCCAAGGGTCTACAGTTAGTATAAGGACAGCTAAATAGTACAATGGATAGAGCATGATACGTGGATTCAGGAATAGCTGAGTTCATGTCTGGCCTTGGACACCTACTAGATGTGTAGCCCTAGTCAAGTCATTTATACCTCTGTTTGACTCTGTTTCCTCATTTGTAAAATGGGAGTAATAACAGTACCTATCTTCCAGGGTTGTTGTAAAGATAAAATCAGATAATTTTTGTAAAGCACTTTGCATGGTACCTAGAATATACTAAACACTATATAAATGTTAGCTCTGAATTAGTATCAGTACCAATATTAGTAATAGCAGATCTGGGATCATGATGATCAACTGTGATTCAAAATTTGTCATATTCTATCTTCTAATGTAATTAGAATTCCAGGTACTAAAACTTCCCTCTATTCAAGAAAAGAGAGTCAACTTAAATTCACTTTATTCTTAATTAATATTCTTAATACTGCTATAGCAAGGTTTTAGGTGACATATAGATGCTTAATATTTTTGTTTTGTTTTGGAGAATGATCCGTTTGTTCTCTTTCATGGTAAGATATGTTTTAGCTTGAAAAATAAAAACATCTTTTTTTTTTGCTTTGAATTAAACTCAAAGGCCCAAAAGATAAAATGTCTATTTTGATCAATAGAATTCCCCAAACTCTTCTAAACACACTAATCCCTTTTTTCCTCATTGTGTTCCTTTGCCCTCAATCCATCAGAGCATTAATGTCTTCTCCTGACATATCACATGTACCTGAACAAATGGGAAAGTGAAGCCCTCATTTGATTTTCTCTGAAATATTATATGAAGGATATTTGGGGGAACTCAAATACAAAAAGCCAAAACCCCATTTTTCTATAAGAAATAAAATTGACAATACCAACTCTGATTAAATGACTCTTTACTGCCAGACCACAGGATATTGGGATTGCAGTCAACCTGAACGTAACAATTCATAAGCAACGACAAAGACATAAAACGAATACAGTCAGACTCACTGTTTTCTATGCAACTATGAGAAGCAGACGTTGATCTGGCACCAGGTGTTTTATTACCACCAGTGTACATTTCCTTTTGCATTCTCTGAACTTAGAAGAACAAATGCATGAAAAGTGAGCTTCATAAATTGCATGTTATTTATATACAAACATGATTCCTTTCCCCCCAAAAGAATGATTCCTTCAAAGTCAAAGAATGACTCATTTTCAAAACCAAAAGTAGAATTCAAGGTCCTTGACAAAGATGCCTCAAGTTGCCAAAGCCAAAGAAGGGGATATGAAGGCAAGGGAGGAATCTTTCCATGAGAGTAAACCCTATTTGTTGCCTTGAAGTCTCTCATTATAGAGCCTCATCACCATGGAGCCCCTCATGGGAACCCACTCTCCTCCTCGGCAACTATAGAGATAACATGTCTACTCTCCCAGAGTAACTGACCACCATTTGTAATTTGTATTGCTCCCTGTCCTGACATTGTCCCTTCCCTTCTCAAATTGATTTTGTCCCAAACAAAAGTATTCCTACTTAGAGCTCCCCTCTCACCAGAAGGTTGGCCATCCAGTGAAGAATATCACTCCACAGTACTTTGCAGGCAGGAAATGTCTTCATTTTCATGTCTAATGCTCAACACCTCAGCCTCAGTGTCACCTGGAATGAAATGGGTTCTTAATAAGGCCCTGTTGACTTGAATTATTCAACATGTGTAACTATAGAAATGTCCAAATACTGACTGCTGGAACACAGAGAGAATGCCATCTGTCTCAGTGGATAGAAGATATTCTCCTTCAAGTATTGAAGTAATTATCATACAAGGATGATATGTTTATAGACACATAACTGTTTATAGACACAAAGAGGAATGTCATGTACCAGAGTAATTATGACTTTTTAAATTACTGACATTATCCAAAAATAGAATGACTTTGAAAACAAGTGGATTTCAATTTGAGACTGAAGGACCACCTAACAGTGATATTGTTTCCATATTCTGCATTTTGAATTTATTCACTAGAATTATTTACATACCTTAGAGCTTTGTTCCATATAGATTTAGTGGGTTAGAAATTATTGTGTAATAGACTTTGGGTTTAGATAAGATTCTAATTGGATATTTCATCATTTGGAAATAAAATTATCAGTGGCTGGTGGAGAAAGGTAGTCTTACTTAAAGGTGGTCTTCGTTCAATTTCATAATCTCCATGGTTGGTTTCTCAGTACATCTATGATGGTCCATTGAACTGGGAACCAGGAAAAGAGTAAAATAATTATTGAGAAAAATTTTGACACTTGCATATATAATGCAATGAAATTTACTAAAGGAATGGTTATTCTATGCAGTGCTGGTGAGAATCAAATATTAAGTGGCAGGAAAGGATCTTAAATACCATTCCTGCACATCTTATTTTCAAGTACCAATTGGAGAATGTGAAAGGCTGCTTTCAAGGCATCATAGAATCTGGCTTTCTTGTCCTGAAACATTATGCTTCTCAGGACATGAGTGATAGAAGGAGGTGTAAAAATACAGAGATGAATTGATTTAAAAGGATAGAACCTGACAAGAAGGTCAAGTTTTATATAAATTTGAGGGAGCATTGTTCTATGATTCTAAAGGAATTTTTCCTGACAATCATACCCATAGAATGTGAGAGGTGGTCAATATAGATCAGTTGTATTTGGAGGCAAGAAAAGTAGGGATTTCAGGCAAAAGATAATACTCTATTCCCAAAAGGCTCCACAAGGAATAAGGCAACTGGCCAAAGGATATTGGATTGGGCTATGTATGAAGCGAGTAAGTGGTCATTAGAAAGGTACATAGGCCTGGTATGCTTGTCCATATCTAAGTAAAATAACTGCTTTGCATGTTGTGAACTGTATTGGTGAATGTATTTAAAAGAGACGACAGTTATCTGCAGTAGAGAAGTTTGCTTGTACATATCACGAATGAAAGAGACAGGAATCTTTGGTGGGAAAGCCGGATGATTAACTTCTTTTTCCAGACTAGTTTGTACAACTTAGGTACTATGACAGATAGCTGGAGACTACCAGTGAAAAATGGTCTGTGAACTGCTGGGCGAAATAGCATCTGTGTTAATGGAACTTTTATTGTTTAGATTTGGGATGTGATTTAAAGATTGTATGGTAATCACATTATATTTTATAGACGGAAGAGGTGGGAAGAATGATTGTAATTGCAGGCTTTCTTTAAACTGGAGAAGTCCCTAGAATACTGGTTGCTGGGACAACTCAGAGACACCCATAGAAGATTCCTTGGAGAGACTTTGCAGATTATGAAGCTGCATTAATCGTGTAATTCATTTCATTAAAAAATGAAGTAGTAGTGTCAGAATTTGAATGGTTAAGTAGAACAATGTGAATGTGGCTTTTATATAGGTTCAGCATAAGGATGAGGGAAGGATCCCAAAGAGGAAATCACACACTATATATTTTCATGGTTAAAATTATCATGAGAGACTGGTTTTGTGGTAAGAATATGTAAGTAATAGATCATATAAGTTAGGCCAACATCCAAACTGATAAAATGATATAGATCTCCATGGCTTTCTCAAACCAGGGGAAAACCTGAGAGAGGCCAGAGGACTTAATAAATAGATTTTTAGGAGCTCATCATTCAGTCCTTCCCTTGACCATCTCAAGACATTTCTAATTGGCAATCAGCTAATTAGGAGCTCCATAAAACTTTCAACCCTTCCCCAAGCTGACAAGTGAAGGTTTGCATGTATGTTGGAATAGAATCATTGTGGAACTTTCCTGTTAGCTAGAATCTATGAAAGGACTACCTTCCTAAGAAAAAGAAAATTCAAAAGCAGCAGACTGGATGGTATTTCTGAGCCAGATCCAAGACACAGGAGGCACAGTAATTTCCCCTAATACACATAAGTTAATACAGAATATTAAAAATAATTTTCACATATCCATTCATTCTAATGATGACCCCTATTATCATTGGGCTAGAAAACTGAAAATATTCTAGAGAAATGATTGAAAGAGCCCATGCATTTCTGCTTTTGAAAAATCTCCTTTAACAATGATTTTGACAAATTCATAGGACAATACACATCAATGATTCAGTAAATTAACAAGAATGCATTAAGTACCTACCATATGCCAGACACTGAGCAGAGATAAAAAAGACCCAAAAAAAGCCATTTTCCTCAAGTTTCTTACACTCTACTGGAGACTATATGTACTTCAACACATAGATACAGAATGTATATATGATAAATACAAAGTAATTTTAGGGAGAGAGCATTGGTAGCTTGATTGATCTAATGCGGCTTCACTTTAAAGTCAAATCTTAAGGAAAGTAGAGATTAAGAAACAGAGATGTAGAGGGAATATCTTCTAGGTGTCATGGTCAGTCATGCATGTCTATGTTTATATAAAATAATTTGAGGAGGACAATAACATGAAGAACTTATAGAGCTTCATGCCAACAGAACTGAGTTCATTGCCTTGTATGCAGGGGATATTGGATATTGTTGCTGTCATTCAGTCATTTCATTTGTGTTCAACTCTCCATGAGAGTTTTCTTGGCAGATATTAGATTAATTTGCTAATTCCTTTTCCAGGTCCTTTTACAGATGAAGAAACTGAGGCAAACTGGGTTAAATGACTTGCCCAGAGTTACACAATTAGTAAGTGTCTGAGGTCAAATTTGAACTCAGGTCCTCCTCAGTCCAGTCCTGGAGCTCTATCCACTGAGTAACCTATCTGCCCTCAATATTAGATGGACTCTTATCTACTATGTCCTAATAGGAATATCTTTCAATATATGAGTTGAACAAAATAGCATCTGAGCTCCCTTCCTTCTTAATATTTTGGGACAAGGTAGATTCTGTGGCCAAATAAAGTATACATTAGTGCAGTGATATATTTGAATTCTATTTAATCACAGGATTTCAAGGGGGAGAAGCTATCTAGTTCAAACTGTACCTGAGACAAGAATCTCATCTATGGTATCTTGGCCAAAAAGACATTCACTCTGCTTGAAGAAATTCAGTGAAGGAGAACCTCCACCTCCTGACTTCAACATCAATTACTAAGAAATTATTCCTTTCAAAAAGTCTACATTTATATCTTTCTGATTTCTACTCTTTGCTCCTAGTTCTTTCATTGAAAACAGTTCTTAAGCTAGAGTCCATAAATCTTTAAAAAAACAGTGGTAATCATATTTCAACACAAATTCCTTTTTTTATCCTAGATATTGTATTTCATGCATTTAAAACCATTAAAATGAGAAGGGTTCTACAGACTTCAGCAGACTCCCAAAGAAGTCTATGAAAATGAAAGGAAGGATAGAAACCTCTGCTGTAGGGCTAAAGAGGAAAAGTCTGTGACTTCTTTTGAGTGGAAGGTCTACAGATATTTGAAGAAAGCTATCTTCCATCCCACATCCCACCACCATATTATTCTGTCCTTTCACCATCCTCTACTTCCTCTACTACAGTAGTTGCTTGCTACAAAATATAAGGTAAGAAAGCCCTTTCTTATCTCTATCTAATAGAAGCATTCTAATAGTCTAAAAATTTAGTTAGGTCCAATAATAAAGCATACTGGGAAACAGTTAGTTATATATGAGTTTTCTTGAACATTTACTTCTCCCAGTGTGGGCAAAACTAATGAAGGTAAGGAGTCAAAATTCATGAAAGAATCAAATGGAGTCCTATTTCCTTAGTCTCAAAAAGATGTCACTATGACCTTTGTGAGAAGAGAAAATTAGAAATATACATTTCCTTCTCTATTCTATTCGGTCACTTAGATAAACTGATTTTGCCTCTCTAAGGGCTCAATTTCTTCAAAAGTAAAAAGAAGGATTTGATCTAGAGGGCCTCTGAAGTCCACTCAAGTCTTTAATCTTTAGTGCTATCATTTTGTGTGCTAAACTCTGTAAGGATATTTAGTTGCTTAGAGCATACTTGTCTGGATGTTTTTCCCCTTTGGATTTTAGTTGTCTTCTATTTCTTTGCTGCTCAGCTATACTTTTGTGCCTTAGACAAAAGTTTTACCCTCAGCTCCCCTTTCATTGCTACTTGGTAATACCAGATCCTTCCATTTCACTAAATTTTCTATTCCCTTCTTGAAACTCATCACAAGAATGATTATCCCTGCAGATGATTCCATCCATGTAATGCAGAGTATTAGCATCCAATCCCAGACCTCTGTTCCTCCTTTTATTACATCCCCTACAGTCATCACCAAACTCTGCAATTCTGATAGAGATGCTAGCTGCTTCCTCAGATGATAAAGCCTTCCCTTCTCAGCCACCACAAGTACCAAAGACCTCAAAAAGAATGTTCATAGTATCAAAGTCTTTGTGATTATTAAATAATTCAAAATCAAAAAGATATGACACTGAAGATGATGTATTACCATCTGCTTTGTTTCTGTACCCTAAGAACTATGAAGTATTTCAAACTAATTTGTTAGTTAAAACCTATTTTTTCCTTGAGTTGCTTGAGAGCAGGGACCATCTTGCTTTTCTTCATTGCTTCTATATTGACTGGAACATAGTATGTGTTTAATAAATGTTTTCTGAATGACTATTTGTAGACCTACTACTTAACACAGTGCTTTGCACAAAGTAAGCACTTAAAAATCTCCGTTCCATTTATTCAATCATTCATGAGTTTGCCTTGACAATTTCATGGCCATTCCATGGAGGGCTTTTAGACAAAGCCCCTGGTTAATCTAGATTCTGGTACTACCTTAGGAAATTGAGGACAGGATGAGATTGGAGATAACACATTTTTATCATAGAATCAGCATAACCTTAAGAAGAGCAAATTAATTCTAGAACAATTTTGATAGAATACAAAACTATGGAAATAAGAGGTAGACAACAGATATAATAGCTATTTTTATAGCTATTAAAATAAGACAATAAATGTAATATATTTTAATACATTTATAATTTTAGACACATTTTTAAATTTATGTTTTATGTGCTTTTTATGAGAAATAGATGCTGTGGAATTTTTGACAATACTTTCTTTTCATATTTCTAAGAGACATTTCAGAATATACTGCTGCCATGGAAGCCAGCAGTTACTTCCAAGTAAAGTCTTAAAATAATATACAACTTTAAGCTTTGAAATATCCTTTAAGGGAAAAACAGACAACTTTTAGAAAATCCTTCAAGCCCAATTGGTTTCCTTTGGGAATGTAAGTCCACAAAGAAATAATGTACTACTGCATTCAAATACAGAGAAGAAGTCATTTAAATTAATTAAAGTAACATACATTTGGGGGTTTAGGATGTTATTTTTTATTCTGCCCTAAATAACATTGTCATTCCCAAGCTAAGAGGATTTTATCTGGAAAACATTATTCTTAGGAACAGCTAGGTAACACAATGGAGAGAACGTGAGTGCCAGGCATGGAGTGAGAAGGACCTGGGTTCAAATATGACCTCTGACACTTCCTAGCTGTGTGACCCTGGGCAAGTTACTTAACCCCAGTTGCCTAACCCATGCTGCTCTTCTGTTTTAAAACTGATACCAAGACTCTAAAGATGAATACTAAGGGAGTTTAAAAAAAAAGAAAATAATCTTAAATGGACATAAATAATAATAGCTGACTTTACATAGGACTTTAATTTAATTTGCAAAATGATTTAGAAACATTTTCTAATTTTATCCTTATAGCAACCCTATGAAGTACCAGAACTGGCATTGTTATCCTCACTTTATAGATGAGGAAACTGAGTCTTGGACAGGTTAAACTATTTGTCCATGGTCACTGTTCTAGGGCCCCTGCAACAACTTTATTGTTAAAAAAAGAATATGATATATGGTAAGGAACACAAAGACCTGGTGTGGTCCTTAGGTTTCCTTTAGGAAGAGGAAAGAACTCAGTGATATCAGATCCACAAGGAATGCTGGTTGGAACAGCCTTCCCTAGGGACTTTGACAATTCTCTATCTCTAATGAGGGCAAAGAATTCAGAATTCCCAGGGAAGCTCTGCTTTATGTGGGGTCCTTCAGCATACTCTTGATTTATGTGCCTTCCCATATGGGGAAAGAATTCAGTATTCATTAGAGTGTCAATCACTCCCAGCATGCATAGCCAATATGACTTACTAGACTGATTCAGATGAGGCATTAAGGCAGGGACAAGTTGCAGTTTTGCTCTGTCCAACTGGGACTCTGTGCCTCTCTTCTAGTTTTCATTCATGTGATTTCCAGCTGTACCAGTCTCTTTTCTCCCTTTGATGTCCTATTTTTTTACTCCATGAAGCCCTGTTGTTTTATTCCATGATGTCCTGTTGTTTTACTCCATGAACCCTTGCCGTTCTTGCTTGCCTTAGGTTGCCTCACTTGTTTTCTAAGTCTTTTCTTGATCCTTATCTTTTAGTCTCCTCCATTTGATGCTTATGACCATCATCTCTCCTCCCTGATATTTTCTCACTTCCCTGGGCTTACATGACACAACTCTTTCATGTTTTTCCTGCCTGCCTATTCACTTCTCAGTCACATTTACCATTTTCTCACCTGTATCACTTTCCTTAACTGTGGATAGACTCCAAGGTTCTGTCATAGGATCTCTTCTCTCTTTGTACTCTATCACTTACATGGGTTGTCAGCTCCCAAGAACTTAATTATCATCAATTCAAAGATCTATATACTATTCCTAGTCTCTCCTCTGAAGTTCAGGAATTGTCTGCTGGACATTTTAAATTAGAAATCCCAGAGACAACTCTAACATATCCAAAACAGGACTCATTATCTTTTCCCCAAACTCAATCCTTTTTCCAAACATACTTATTTCTATCAAAGATACTGCTATCCTTCTGCTTTCCCAGAGCTGGAACCTCAGCATTATCCTTGACCCCTCATTCTCCTTCGTCCCATATAACTAATCACTTGCCATTTCTATCTCCACAATATCTCTCCTATTAAACTCTTTCTCTCTACACACCTTAGGTCAGACCCACATCTATCCTCACCTGGATTTTTAAAGAACCTCCTAATTAGTCTCTTTCCCTTAAGCAGTTCGCAATCTAGTCTCCACATTGATGGCAAAGTATTTTCTTTCAATACAGATATGACCATGTCACTCCCATGCTTAATAAATCCTAGTCACTCCCTATGCCTCTAGGACAAAATATAAACTCCTCTGTTTAGATTTGAAAGTCCTTCATAACTTCTCCCCAACCTTATTTTTTCCTTTGTAGATCATTCCATTTTCTTCATTCTTTGACCTAGTCAAATTGTCCTAATTGCCAATATTTGACCCTTCAACTCCTATACCCATGCCTTACAACCAATCATGCAAACACTTGGCATATACTCCCACTTCAACTACACCTCATAGAAACCTCTTTCCATTTAAGAATTAACTCAAGCACATTCTACCTAAAACCATTCCTTAGCCCCCAACTGATGGGAGTCTCCTTCTCAGGGAACCTTATAAGTGACTGTATTTATAAGATTTATTGCTTCATATGTCTTCTGAATAAACCTATATGTATGTATTTGTCCCCTCCAAATGTAAATTCCTTGCACGTAGGGATTGATGAATCCTTTGCCTTTATATTCCTAGTAGCTAGTACTGTGCCTGGAACATTATCTGATGCTTTAAAATATTTGTTGATTCATTCATTGACTGATTGAATGATTCTAACCATCATTACTATTTCCTTTTCCCCCCTCTTTTTTCCAGAACATGATATTCAGGACCAATGTGTTACTGAGACATTTAATGCATTTCTTCTCTCTTACTCAGGACCCATAATTTCACTCTGAAAATATGGGAATGCACCAGATTACAACACTTAGTTTTCTACTCAACCAGTAACAATAAAAAATCTTTGGTTTTCTTTCATCTTTGGGCAAGAAAGTATCAAACAATCGATTGAGCTTTGATGCCCTAGACAAGACACTGTGAACCTCAGTTTCTTTGTATGTAAAATGAGCAAAATAATATTGTGTTTTCTATCTCACCATCTTTGAGAGAATGACCTTATGTAAATTGCTTTTAAAAAAGAGCTCTTAAGGATACTCAACACTCATCCTCTATATCCACAGATATGAGAACAAGAGAAAGAGGATTCAAATTGCAGTAAGAGTGAATTCAGTTAGATACAAAGAACTCACTGTAAAGATGACTATAGCTGTAAAGAACAACGAGCCTGGGAAGACTTCTAGAATTTGATGTAGATAATAACAAATAAAACAGAACCAGAAAAATGATTTACACATTGATTACAATAAAATAAAGGAAAACAACATCCAAAGATAACAGAATTAAATCAAATGCAATGACCAATATCAACTGGAAAGGATAAATAATTAAATATGCTATTTTCCTGGTAAAGAGATGATGAACTGTATATGAAGAATTTTACTTATTTCATCATTTTCTATTGCATGTAGATTATTTTGTTGTTATGTTAAATATGCTTATATGTATATACACACATATATTATATATACATATATATATGTAAAATAGAATGTATCATGGCAGAACTTGGGAAAGGAATGGTATTGAGAAAGTATTTGCTATTTTTAAAATGGTTGAGATATATGTCTAACAAAAGCAGGTCATGACTTCTTTAAGCCTATATTATATGAATCTATTATCTCACTCAAAATGAAACTTTTAGTAATTGATCGACTTCACCAAACTATAGTGGTAGAAGAAACAATGGATAGGAAGTGAATGGTTGGACATTTTTTGTTTGTTTGTTTGTTTGTTGTTTTTTTAGGATTATGATCAATGATGTAGAAGGAATGTGTCAAAGCACTGTGAGTGCTAGGTCTAAAGTCAGGAATAATTGGCTTTAAATGCTGCCTTTGACATTTAACATCTGTGTTATCCTGAGCAAATCACTTCATCTTAATGGGTCCATGCTCCATAAATCAATCACTCAATCAGTAAGCATCTATTAAGCATCCTCTATGTTCCAGGAACTGTAGTAGAATAATACAAAGAGAAAAAAATAAAGCAGTCCCTGCCTTCATGGAACTTAAATTCCATATCAAGCAAATTGCTTGGACTTAGCTACCGAGTCATAGATGGGTTGTGATCTTCTAGGAGTAGAGGGGGAGTAGAATTTTCCACACTAGCAAAATAAAGTAATATCCATGAGTGATAGATAACTGACAGACTAAAGCAAAAGTCATTTTCTTCTTTAAGCTGAATTGACGTATTTCCAAAACAGCATTTTAGAAACTGGACACAGCCCTCCTCTCCAGGTACCCAGTGGCTATACTCAACCAATAAATCTTTGATAAAGAAGAGCCTTCATCAGCATCATACTCAAATCTCAGTGTGATGTTGAGTCAAAGCCTGCTTGCTGAACTTTAATCTGCAGATTTCTTTTGCCCATATGGAACAGTCATAAATGTTATTTATTAGTCTATCAGGCAGCAGTTCACTATAAATTCAAATAATGATGAACCATGGCTTTAAGGCTCACTTGGGCAGAGCACTGAGTAATGCTTTCTGCTGGTTGTTGAGGTGAAACTTGAAGCTGGAGCTTAAGAGTTCAGTTTTTATCTTAGCAATTCATTGTCATCTCTTGGTTCCTTCTGTAGTATTCAGCACAAGTGATGCCCAAATGTCAATCTTAACTTTGCCAGGACCCCCATTCCCTTGGCTGCTGAAATCCAGTTGCATTCACCCCTCTTGTAGTGAACGGGTTCACCAACAAGCTAGACAAAAATTGTATTATTCAGGACATTGGTTCTTTCTTATATACGGGTTTCATTGAGCCACTGGAAGGAGCAGGTTTTCAGGGCTAGAACTGGAGATCTCAGTATCTAGCACTATTCCTGCCTGTTTGTGAAAGGTAACAACTCCTGAAAAATCAGAAGACAAGTGTGATTTTTTTTTAACCCTTGTACTTCAGTGTATTGTCTCATAGGTGGAAGATTGGTAAGGGTGGGCAATGGGGGTCAAGTGACTTGCCCAGGGTCGCACAGCTGGGAAGTGGCTGAGGCTGGGTTTGAACCTAGTTCCTGTCTCTAGGCCTGACTCTCACTCCACTGAGCTACCCAGCTGCCCCCCTCAAGTGTGATTTTTAATATATAATTTCCATTTAGTGATAGCAGACTTCTATGTTCATCTTGTTAGAGGAATTACTTAGGGGCCAGTAACAAATGAGCAAACTTATTTTTTAAGGAGGTAAAATGAGTGACTGTTTTGGGGAACTTACAGTTCCAGAAGCCTATTGGTCACTTATTTTGGCCACATGTTGATATCTGTGAGTCTGATTTTTATGAACAAATATCTAATAATACGGGGCTTCAATAATCATAAGAACCAAATGGTTAGTCTACTGGACAACCTACTGTAAATTTTCCAGGGCTGTTACCTATTCTATTATCTATACCACTAGAACCTCCAAAAAGATGAGTGTATAATTGGAGATTTTGAACCTTGGACTTCATCCCCCAGAAGTCCCTTAGTGTTTCCCAAATTCCCTTTACTCTCTCATGGGTCTCCATGTTTGCGTGGTCACTTTGTTGTTTTATGAGTTCCGTAGCTCCTCCCTCTCTCTCTCTTCTTCATGAGCATGGCTTAAGTTAGTTTAGCACCTTTTCATTCTATTTTTTATGTTAGTTTATTATTAATAAAACTTTATTAAATATAATGCCTCAGTTATTGAACGTTAATTTTAATCTTCACAGGAGACAAACTTTCTAACAATTATAGCTATTGAAAAATAAAATGGAGGTGCTGAGTTATTTCACATCAATGGAAGTATCCAAGCAAAATCACTTTTACATAATTATTATAAATACATACATGTTACATAATTACAAATACATATATGTATTACATAATCATTAGAAATATATAAATAATATAAATAAATTTAAATAAATACATTACTTTACATAATCACTTTTAGGGCATATTGTAAAGGTTTTTTGTTTTCATGTCCATCCCCCTTCTCAATGGACTAGATAGCCACTATGGTCTCCTCTAATGGATATTCTGTGAAAGTGGGTTTTCATCGGATGATAGGATCGAGTCACCCTTTCCCAAGGTGATTCCAATAATTAAAATCCACTGTATAAGGTATAGATATTGTTTTATTACCCAATTATCCTCTCATAGTTAGCATTCATTGTCATTGAAGGAGGATTCTGGGCAATCAACATTTATTTAAAGCTGTTTCTTAGAGTGTACTTGAGAAGCTTTAAAAAAGCATGTGTAGAATATGAATCCACAACCAGAAAGATGGCTAAAGAGTTTAATGCCGCCCATTTGTTGATTCTCAGTGTCAGCACTGACAGACACAGTAACAAATGACACTCTCTTTTTGACAGCTGAAGATGACTGGCATGTGGAGAGGTTGCTGCCTCCATGCCAATCCTCTACTCTGCCATCTTGAAGTTGGGGGACCTCAGTTGACTGACATATAACTGAGTAGATCAATGTTCATGTGAATTATTTCTCATTCTGCTTAAATTGGCTCAGATTTCTGGCTGACATCAAATTGCAAACAATAATCCCTACATGTCATTCAGATATGCAATAACACCCTTTGATGATATTCCTTCATGCTATGTGCTGAGAACTTTATGCTAAGGGGCAAAGCAGCTGATGTGGCTATTTCTAATACAATGAATCATGTTGAGCCCTTTAGGGGATTCATTCACCCCTTCCTGCCTTCCCACTTTTATACTTTTCCTTCATTCAATGGACTCTAAGACCCACCATTTGTTGTCATTCAGTCATTTTGGTTGTTTCTGACTCTTCTTGACACTATTTGGAGTTTTCTTAGCAAAGATCCTGGAGCGGTTTGCCATTTCCTTCTCCATCTCATTTTACAGATGAGGAAACTGAGGCAACAAGGTTAGGTGTTTTGCCCAGGGCCAAACAGCTAGTAAGTGTCTGAGGCCAGATTTGAACTCTGGAAGGTGAGTCTTTCTGATTCCAAGCTGTAATAGCCTATTTATTGTTCTTCAAAATCAACACATCTCCTGTGTATGTACCTTTGCACTAGCTGACCTCTGTGTCTGGAACACTCTCTATCCTCATCTCCTCTTAGTTTCTCTAAATTCCATCAAGACTAAATTCAAATCCTACCTTCTATAGGAGGATGTCCTCATTCCCTTCTATTGATAAGATTACCTTCCACGCATTCCATATATTTAGTACATATCTAGTTACTTACATATTGTCTCCCCCAGTAAAATAAGAACTGCATAGGGGCAAACTGATTTTATTTCCTAAACACGTTGGTTGGCAAACAGTAAGTACTTAATAAATGCTTATTTATTGACCAAAGACCTAACAACAAGTCAAGTAACAGCTCACTACCACAAAGTTAT
This sequence comes from Gracilinanus agilis, assembly GCF_016433145.1. Lineage (NCBI taxonomy): Eukaryota > Metazoa > Chordata > Mammalia > Didelphimorphia > Didelphidae > Gracilinanus > Gracilinanus agilis. Next base: position 168,311,023 of record NC_058132.1, read on the forward strand.
GCTAGAGTCAGCAAGCTTTGATTTTTGTCCTTTTGTTAATTCAGCAAACGTCTACTCATTCAGAGAGTCCAGGGGCCCTGGGACCCTCATCAGAGTTGCAGATGAGGAGCACTTCAAGATATTTGGGGGCCTTCTTTGCATTCCATAGTTCCGATTTTATCCTGAGCCATACATGGTAATACTTTTCTTTACATGAGTGTAAGAGTCAAGAAAGAGGCTGTTGAGATATGGGAAGTGGTTCCCACAGTCTAGAGACTGATAGGCATACTGGAATGGATTTGTCTTGCCAACACTTTATGTTTATGCTTTTTATCACATTCTTTTGCCTCAGACTTAGATATCCTTTCAATGGAAAATAAGGAAACTGACTGAAATCATCTTCATGAATCACTAGCAACTAAGACCATGTAGGATTCTCTACTTGCTGTATATTCACAAGGCACAGAAGGCTGTGAACAAGACCTAGGAATTCTAATTATGTAAATACTCAAAGATACATGCTTTTGTCAGACTCCTGCCTGGGAACATATTCTACTTGCAGAGATCAAAACCCGTCCCTAACTTCGAGATGAGGAAAGAGAGTTGCCCCAGGTACTTGGATTATAGTATAGTATAGTATAGAGTGACCAGAATGGAACACAGATCTTCTTGGCTCCAAGCCCAGAACTTTCCCCATTATTCCACACAGTCTCTATACACAATTTAAAAATATATATATATATATTCTCTATTTATTAGCCTCTGTACTTGTTTCATTTCCCAGTAGATGATAAGTTCCTTGAGGGTAGTTTTTTTTTTTCTATTGTGTTTGAATCCCCAGTGCCTAGCAATAATAAACACCAAGTACTTGAACAATCAATAGCTTTTCCATCCTACGCTATACCAGTGTACATGTTATTTAACAAGAGAACCATAATCTTAATTATACTTGATCTCTATTTTCTATAATCCTTGGGGCTTTAGAGTTTCCCTTAATTACATTCTCCTCCACAAAAATTTCCTTAAGAACTGTAATACAGTAATAAATGTAAATAAGACAGGAGGAAGTGGAGAGGAGATAGAGACTGAGACAGAGACAAGTATGGAGAGGGGGGAAAGAGAGAGAGAGAGAGAGAGAGAGA
>NC_058132.1:168320618-168332638 GCF_016433145.1 Gracilinanus agilis
AGAGAGAGAGAGAGAGAGAGAGAGAGAGAGAGAGAGAGAGAGAGAGAGAGAGAGAGAGAGAGAATGAGAGTAAAAGAAATGGCAGCATTGAATGTAAATACCTCTCTTAAAAAGTCTAGCCAAGATATAGAAGACACATAAAGGATGATAGTGGGGCATAGATTAAATAAAGATTTGTTTTGTTTTTTGAGAACGGAGGATAATCGAACTACAGATTTGTAATGTACTCCAACTCTTAACGTTTTATGATATTACATATTTAGTGATAGAATCCAGACTATTAAAGAAGCCTCCTGACTTCCAGTGCACTTCTGTCTGGCATGGAAGAATGTATATATCTCATATTAGACTTGGGTTCAAGAAATTTTGGATCAAATTCCATCTTATATAATAATTCTCTGTGTGACTCTCTGCAAGTCACTTAATCTCTCTCAGTCCTAGTTTCTCCATATGTACAATTGTAGATGATAAAAGCTTCTACTCTGCAAGGCTATCATGAGGTTCACATGAGATAATGTATGTAGTGTGCTTTGCAAATGTTAAGGTGCTATGTGCAGGTCAACTATTTTTATTCTCTATATTGACTTTAAAGCTGTTCTCACTTTTATGAAGTCAGTTTATGTGATTGTATCAAAGGTCTAGCTACTCCTTTTAAAATTGCCTCCAGAATAGGAGAGAAAGATTAAAAAGATCTGCTTTGCTGGTGAATTTAAACATACCAATTATGCTGACAATTACTGCTTTAATCTGTATTCGCCCAAGCCAAATGTCCAGGTTGGAATCTGACCAGATTTTTTTTTCTTCTGTAAAGTATTTGAATCATAAATAGTCAAGAGAAGGGAGAATGAAGTGTGTTCCATTGGTGAAAGAAGAGGTCTGGGAATATACCTCCATCTCAGCAGGACATATATTTAAAGTAATTTGAGCTCTGTCACATGAATTTCCACAGAAACATTTCCTCAAAAAGTTATTAGAGATCATCATTATTCTCAAATCTCAAGACCAATAATAAATAAATATAAATGCTAGTATGTTCCATGCATAGAATCATAGAATGGTAAAGCTAGAATCCATCTAATCCAATTCCCTCATTTTATAGAGAAGAAACTGGGACCCAAAGTGGTTGTCATTTCTGAGAACGGGTACTTTGTACCCAGTAGACAGGCATTCAATAAATATTGTGTGAGAGATTCAATTTCAAGTTTCTTTTAGAAAGAACTTGTCTGTAAAGTCTTCCCACTTGTCAATAAATTAGTTTGGTTTCCTTTTAACCATGAGGACCTTATTGTTTGACTTATAGATAAAAAAGCTCCATTTGCCCATTCCTCAGCACTTTTTGATAAGTGTTTGATTTCATCACCTGGACTCTTGGTAAGGAGGTCAAATTGAATAAAAGAAGGAGGCAATAATTAGGCTGTGGAAGATTTAGGAAGAATTTTTCTGTATCAACTGGAAAATGACTATTCTAAGTTCAACTCCTTCACTGTTTCTGCAGCTGACGTAAGTTGTATATTTATTACTTATCATTGTCATGAAAGATTATGAATAAAAGATCTTATCATTGGGAATTTATCTAACTTGATCTCAAGCCAGCTGAACAATCTCCAACATATCTCCTGGAAGACCAGAGATAGAATTATTTTTCTATAGTTCAAGGTTTTGGAGAGATACATATTTTTGGCTTTGAAATGCATGGTGCCTTACAACTGTGCCCAATAGCTTAAAATGTGTTAAAATATAAAAATAACAATTGAAACAATTGAATTGGAGTTTTGGCAGTCATTCTGATAGCAATACTTCCATCTAAGTGCTCCAAAAAGTGGCATCTCAGTCCTTTTTCACTCAGAACCATTCAATGTTTTTCAGAATCACAGAATTAAAACTCTACTACATGAGGCAAAGGAAACCTTACAGATTAGCTAATCTATCCCTCTCACTTTGAAGATTAGGAAGAGTTAAAGAGGCTGACTGGATCCTAAAGAGTTGAAAGAAATCTTTGAGGCATAACCCTCATCTAAACCTTTATAACCCTCATATGAACAAGAAATTTCTATATAATACCTATTCCATCAGGTTACCCAGCTCCTAACTGAATATTTCAAATAAGGGAGGATCCACCACTTATCAAGGAAACCCATTCTATTTTTGAATTGGTAGATAGTTAGAATGTTTTTCTTTATATCAAAGAAAAATTTGCCTTTCTATAACTTCTACCATTTGCTCACAATTCTGTCTTCTAGGGCCAGGTAAAATAAGTTTAAAAGAACCCACCAGATATTTAAAGTGATCTATCATGTTTCCCATCAGATTCCTTTTCTAATAGCTAATCATCTACAATTCCTGTAATTCTTGCATAATATGGAATCCTGGTTGCCATGTTCTAGACTAGCCAGCTTATCAATATCTTGCATTTGAGGGTGAAAATAGAAAGAGTAAACACAAAAGAAAAGAGAAGCATTTGCAAAAAATTATTTCCACCAACTGGATATTATAGCCATTACATCTTGGACCTAACCTCACAGCCTCCACAATGTTTAGAATGAGAGGTAGAAATGGAAATAAAGACAACAAAGATGGGGAAAGCAACTCAGCTTGAGCAATTATTGACAGAGTAGATCCATCCTGGAGGCAATATAACTGGAAGATATTAATGGTCTGAAAAAAAGGTATCTGAAGGAGGGGAAAATGTAAAAGACATAGGAAAAACATCTCAAACCTTATTAATACTAAAATAAGAGCACAAACATGTATGTCTATTATTCCAATGATGCAAAACATTTCTGAGTCATTTATAAACGAATTGGTTTCCTTGATGATGATAATATAGTATATATTTAATAATTACTTGTTCCCTTTCCTTCAGAAGATGTATCAACAAAAGCAGACCTATTTGAGGACTCACTGATAATTAACATCAGTCAAGGCCAAAAACAGGGGAGATAGTTCATCAAGGGTATTTATCATTGTGATAGAAGAGATTCCGTGCAAAGTTCAAGGTGAAGAATAATTTCTTGTAGATGCTCAGGTCCTTTAGATGGTCCTATTTTCAGATGACATATTCTGACTGCATAAAAACTCAAAATATTGCAGATCATCCCTCCAGAAAATCAGAAAACACACAAAGGAGTTTACCCTATCCATCTACATGGGAAAACCAAAGTGAACAAAGAATATTTATTGCTCAGATTTTAACATGAATTCAGATGGATATCCTGTAGATATTGTCTAAATATATGTATGTATGTATGTATACTATGTGTTTATATGTATGTTTTTATACTCAGCATATATACTTATATAGAGCATATATTGATATACCTAAAAATGCTAAATTTAAAATACATACATATATACATAAATATCTATACTCATAGACAAAGATATAGCATACCCAGCATATATATATACACATATGTATGTATTATTTTGTATATATGTTTATACAGAGGGATATATACATGTATATAATATTTGTATATATATACATGTATATATATATATGCTAAGTATAAACTCATATGTATATGTGTTTATGTACATACATGCCTTTATCTCAATAGAGATGAAGAACAACTATCAGGGACCAGAATGGGAAAAATAGTAGTGATATAGATTGCTTTCAGGAAATTGCTGATTTCTTTTACCACCCTTAAATTTCTTGTGAAAGCAAAGGCCCATATTCCCCACACTAACACAGTATGGACGTTGTTTTATGGAATCAAGGCATGGAAGACCATTGTCTCTGAAGAATTATAGATGAACATCCCGAGATGGGCAGGCAATGAAGAGTTGTATAGTAGGTGTGAGCAGGCTCAATCATGTTACCAACAAGGAATTCAGAAGAAAATAATAGTAAAAAATGACATCAAATTAAAGATAAACTGGTTATGTAGTTTGAGTGAGGGATGAAGGATAACCAAAGTGCTTCACATTCACCCTTGCATGTTAGGTAAAAAAAATGGAAACCTGCCTGGGTACAAATTAGTCCCTTTGTGATGAACTTTTGGGAGAACATGGATAAAAATCACCAAGATAGGCAGGCATGGATGGGTTGTCATCTGTGTTGATGGAAGGAACTCTTGAATTAATTAGATCTCAGATGACTTGAGAATCTGAGAGTAGAAAATCAACCTGAAACATGTGAAAGGTCAAATTTTGGCGGACAGGCGTTTGATCAAAAGCCAGTGTGCAATTTATTAAACACAAAACACTTAGTTTATTATTAGGAAATATGGATAGGAAATAGAAAGGAGGAAAGTGAAAGTAATCTTATAATAGATTATAACTATACCCAAGATCCCAATTCTAACTAAATTTTTCTAGAAAACCCTACATCTATCTGCCTTAAAGGACAGTACCTTCTGCTAGGCCAAAGCCCTCACCTATTCTCACTACTCTCTCTATTGATAGGGGTGTAAAGGGGTTTTGATTGGGTAAAAATTAAAAGGTTGGTTGTCAGGGGAATTAAACAATTATCAGTCTTCAATTAAAGATTAACTTCAACTTAAAATGACTTTCATGGAAATTTATTTACAAATGAGAAGAGGAAGTAGAAATAAGGAAATAAGGGAGAGGATAAGATAGGATAAGTAATCTAAAACAGTAGGTAATTTGCTCTGATTCCCTAGTTCAATCCAGGTAGATGTAATTAACCTTCAGTTGAGGGAAATCCAGCCTTGATCCCAAGGCCAAGAAGCCAGAGGCCTGAAGGGCCTTGAAGGTGAATGGAGCAAAAGCTTCAGCTACAGAGTCTCTATTAAAAGGAAGTTCCTTAAGAGAAGTTCAGGAAGAGTCATTCTTAACACTCACTGTGTGGAACAGTCTCACCAGCTTCAGACCTCCTCCAAGGAAGGTCATGAACCAGAAGAGCTCCTTCAGGTCCCATTCATAAACTAGAAGAGAGAGCCCAGCTGACTGAGGTCTCTTTTTAAAAGGGCCTCTTTTGCATCACTTCCTGTGTCCTCCTCTTAGTTTACGTGTCCAATCACAACAGATGCTTTTCTTAGGACTGCTCCAGAGGTAGTAAGTAAATTCTGATGTGCTACTCTAGCACAAGTGGGTTACAGACCACCTGACTTGGGGATGTTTTCACCTTTGGTGATTAAATCAAAAGATGGGCAGGGTAGATTTAATCTCATTATCACACTATCTGATAATATAACCACTATATCTACCTTATCTACCCAAGTTAATTGTTAATCAATAAGGCTATTAAAGCCTTAATTCAGTTCTCTATTTCCAACCAGAGACAGTGATAGCAGCACAACCTCTCCCCAGAAGACCCAGAGACCAAAGCCCTTTCCAATGGTCTTCAACTTACAAACCACACTCAGCCACACCCTTCTATCACCAACTGCCAAGAGGCACAGCAGGGCATCTCTAACTGTCAAACTACACAGCAGTGGTTTAATAACAACAACAACAACAACAACAACAACAACAACAATAATAATGATTCATATTTACAAAAAACTTTAACATTTGCAAAGCATGTCACCAACACTACCTCAATTATAATGTGCCATGTGAGCAATAATTCTTGTGATTCATTCACTCATGCATTCACTCCACTTCCAATGTACAGGGAAAGAGTACCATTCATTAGAACTAGTGTCAGACTTGGAATCAGAGTACCGGAGGCCAATGACTCTATCATTAATTACCAGCATGACCTCGGACAAATCACTTAACTTCATCCTGTCTCAGTGTTGGCTTCCATAAAAGGACAAGATAATATTAGACCAAGTCTAACGGCCCTTCCAAACCTGAATCTGTGATCCTTAAATAAGTATTTATTGAATGTCCATAATATATAATACTTGTCAGAAGAATTTATACTGTTAGAAGATCTTACAAAACAGTATGCACATTTGTCTTTACCCTTGCTGATTTTTCAAGTTCCTTTAATTAGGAAGCAAATAGCTTCTCTAACATCACCTCTGATACTAGAAGCCCCCAGCACAAATGAAGTGCATTTTTTTTTAAAAAACTGGAAGTCATACTGGAGTCTAATCAATTTTTATCTCCACATAAAGACACTTGCTCCAGTCTCCACTTTGCATGTTAAAACTTGGTCTTTTTCTAACACATATACATCCCATAACTCATTTTGACACTAATGGAAATGTACACATACTTAGTCTCCACAATAGGTGAACTAATCCCTCTTTGGGTTAATTAGAGGTTATATACTATAGGAAAATCTAAGAATGTACGGAGGGTGACCAGAATGATCTTTTGTTTTCATTAAGATATAGTGTGGTGTGTCACAGGCCAGGTCTCCAGAAAAAAAATAAAAAAGTCAGGCTGAGGGCTAAAGCTGTAATCTGTATAACTGAGAAAAGAGAAAGCAGAACAAAAGGAAGTGGTGCCCAAATTATCTAATCAAATCCAACTCCAAATGAATCAGTAGCTAATCACCCACCTTCATGGATTTTCAAGCTTACTAATTCCTTCTTCTCCCCATTACCTCCCCCTTGGCCAGCCCCTATTTTATGATACTAATCAACAAACACTTATAAATCTCATACTACATACAGAATACCGTGCAAGGTGATGTGAGAAATAGATGGTATTTAGCACCAGTCCTGCAGAAGGTTACTCCAATTAATGAACTTATTTACAATGTTGATTGCAGCCCCTATTATCCCCTCCAAAATATTTTTTTCTTCAGTCATTTTGTAATTTATGTAATAAAAAAGAATAACAAAACCTCAGATCTGGAAGAAACCAAAAGTTTGTTCTTTTTGGATATTTTTGTTTATTATTTTGCCTAATGTATAACTGATGAGAATTCCATCTATAATGTTACTGATAAGACATTTAGTTTCTGGTTAAATATATCCAAAATGGGGAGCCTTTCTTAAATGTACCTCATGTAACTTCACTTTACTATTCTCCATGTATTCTCATGATTCTGGTCTCCCTGCTATTATTGATCACATATGACACTAACTCATGGTTCAGAGCATCTTCACTAGCTGTTCCTCAGTGCTGGGAAACTCTCCTAATTTCTACCTCCTGGCTTCCTGGACATCCTTCAAGTATCATTTAAACACATCTTTTGAAAGAGATCTTTCTTGGTCCTCCTTAATGTTAGGACCTTGTATATGAAATTTCCTACAAAATTTCCAGCATATATATCATATTTATACATAGTTGTTTGCATGTTATCTTTCCCAACATAATTATAACTTCCTTGAGGACTTTCTTCAGCCCCAATGCTTAGGACAGTGCTTTACACATAATAGGCACTTAATAAATTCTTGTTAATTTAATGTTAAGGGAACCTAAGGCAGTCCATTTCATTTTTGGACAATTTGAATGTTGGAGGGAAGCATGTAAAGAGGGGATTAAGAAAAAGGAAGAAAGTGTGAAAAAGTAGGATGAGGGGCAGGATTAGGAAAAAAGATGAGGTACAATGAAGTGGAAATAAGTTGTTTCACTTACATCTTGGCAATTCTCAGGCAAATTCCTTATCTTACACAAACTTCTTATTTGTAAAGTGGAAGGAAATGGGCAAAGGAGGGAAAAGTACAAACTTATAGGGTGAAAAAATGCATGGGGAGGTTAAGTGGCTCATTGGATTGAGAGCCAGGTCTGGAGATGGGAGATCGGGGGTTCAAATCTGACCTCAAACACTTATTCCTAGCTCTGTGGCCATGGGCAAGTCAAATAACCCCCTTTGCCTATCCCTTACTTTTATTCTGCCTTAGAACCAGTACTTAGTATCAATTATAAGACAGAAGGTAAAAGAATATAATGTCATTGAATCTTAAGAAGATAGCCTTATCCCTGAACCACAAGAAAATAGCAGAATGGGTTAAAAAAACAAAAGCTAACCAAAGTTGTTGCTGAGAACTATAGCTAAGCTTACCTCAAAAAAAACAGGGATAAGCAAAGTAATTTCAGATAAAGTTACAGTAAATAAAGAAAAAATAAAGAGTTAAGCAGGGAAATTACATAATGCTCAAAAGCTTCATAGAAAAGTAGTCACTGGCCTCAGACACTTCCTAACTGTGTGACCCTGGGCAAGTCACTTAACCCCCATTGCCTAGCCCTTACCACTCTTCTGCATTGGAACCAATATACAGTATTGATTCTAAGACAGAAAGTAAGAGTTTTAAAAAAAGAAAAGTAATCAATATCCGTATTTAATACATATGCACCTAACAGATCTAAATACTAAAAGGAAAAATTCATCTGGTTGGAGGTAGAAATAAATAATAAAATTATAATAATAGAACAACTTAATGTACTCCATTCAGACATAGACAAATCTAACCAAAAGTTAAAGAGCAAAGAATTTAAGGATTTAAAGAGAACTTTTTGAGTCAAGTTTCAGCATGATAGATAGAACACTGAGCTTGTCATCTAGAAGAAGCCTTCAGTTTAAACTTGACTTCAGACATTAGATACATGCCTTTTGACAAATGATTTAATCTCTATTTCCCTAAGTTTATTCAACTCTAAAATAGAGAAAATAATAGAATCTATATCTCAAGGTCATGAGGATGAAATGAGATAATAGTTGTAAAACACTTATTATATTTATTGCTATATTTGTTATGAAAATAGAATTATATAGAATTAGAAATCATCATATATCTCTAGTTATTACTAAATTGGAATAGAAAGAATTTACATAATTCTCAGCCAAAAATGACACCTTTGCAAAAAGTTATCATATATTGGCACAAAAAGACCTCTCCAAAAATATAGAAGATGAGAAATATTAAACACTACTACACTACTTACTGATTGAGACAATAAAATGATATTCAATTAAAGGCCCTTAAAATGAAAAAGTAGTTAGAGCCTAATAAAATTCTAAAGAATTGGTAGGTCAAAGAACAAACAGGAAATGTTCTTCAAAGGAAATTACAAAAACTTATGTAATTCAGTTAAATCAATTCTAAGGGTGAAAGGTATGTATCCAATCAATTAATCAAAAAAAGAGAAAAAGAAAAAAAAAACAGGATTAGGTGTGCATATTAAAAAGCTGGAGTAAAAGCAAATTTCAAATGCTAAACTAAACAACAAAGTATAAATTATGAACATTAAGGGAGAGATTAATAGAATTAAAAACATAAAGCTGTTAGTTTTATAAATAAACCTAGCATAGGTTTTTTTAAACCCATGAAAATGGATAAATAATTTGTTAACTTGATTTTTAAAAGAGAGAAGAAAACTGAACTGAAACAAAAAATATAAAAAGAGAATTTTATATAATTCAAGATGAAATAAAAGAAATTATTAGAAATTATTTTATTCAATTATGGGCCCACATAAATGCCCACATAAAAAGAAAAATAATATTTAAATAATTCAATTTCAGAAAATGAAATTAAATAAAATCATAATTTCTGAGAGAAAGGAAGTAAAGGGATCTAGGCATCATAAAAAAGATTCATAAGCAAATTCTATCAAACACTGGAAAAAAATTAGTTCCAATACTACATAAACTGCACTAATAAGAGACGACAGACTTGCAATTTCTTTCTACAATGAGTATATGATCTTGATACTTAAACCCTGGAGAAACAAAACAAAGAAAAATAAATCTATAGATCAATATCTCTAATAAATATTGATGCAAAACTTTAAAAATAAAATACTAACAAATAGGCTAAAATTAAATATTAAAAATACTTTTCAGGGGGCAGCTGAGTAGCTCAGTGGATTGAGAGTCTGGCCTAGAGACAGGAGGTCCTATGTTCAAATCTGGTCTCAGACACTTCCTAGCTGTGTGACCCTGGGCAAGTCACTTAACCCCCATTGCCCACCCTTACTACTCTTCCACCAAGAAGCCAATACACAGAAGTTAAGGACGAAAAAAAATTAAAAAATATACTTTTCAGCAGTGATGGGAAAACTATGGCCTGCAGGCCAGATTTAGCCCCCTGAAATGTTCTATCTGGCCTCTGGCTATTATTCCTAACCTAACAATGAGTAGGATACAGTACAATGAAACTTCAAAAGAGTTGCCTTAGAAACAGACTGACAGATGAGCATTTCCTTTCCTTTGGCCCCTCTTTAAAAAGTTCGCTCATCACTGCTTTACAGTAATCTAGTCTGATTTATACCAGCAAGTATGATTCAACTATAGAAGAAACATAAATATATTCAACCTTGTTGATAATATAAATAATAGAAACTCTATGATTGCATAAAATAGTAAGCAGAATGGCTTTTGAAAATAATCCATCAATAATTTGTATTAAAAATACTTAAAGACATTCCCCAACAAATAAATGATCATGGTATATGAATAGGCAATTTTTAAAGAAAGAAATATAAGCTATCAACAACCATATAATAATACTCAGATTAACTAAAGAAATAAAAGGAAACAGGTGTGTGTGTGTGTGTGTGTGTGTGTGTGTGTGTGTGTGTGTGTGTGTGTGTGTGTTTAGGTATACNTGTGTGTGTGTGTGTGTGTGTGTGTGTGTGTGTGTGTGTGTGTGTGTTTATAGAGCCTCTTCCATGATAGGTAAAAATAAGAAAGAAGGAATTACAGAATAGCTAAAATATTATTGAATGTCAATGAAATGGAATCCAAAAATGGATTTTGTCTTGAGAAATGATGGGGTGTTCAGGGAGAAGGTGTGGGGGCTTGCTGAGAGCTTTTCAGGCCCCTCATCCATCCACCTTTGATATCCAAGCCTCACCCAACTCTCCCTTTTAACTTCAAGAAGCTATAATATGCAGAGCAGTCATACCTTGGTAAAACTTTATAGGCATACAGGCTACATAGATTGAAAGTAACCAATGGGCCACCAACCTCTCAGAGAATTAGGCAGATGCCTTCCCCAAGCATGTGATAACTTCCCCTGGAGGTATGAGTGGGTAAGAACAGTTTGTTCCAATAGCCACGAAGGTGAGTGAAGCAAACATTACGAGGTTCCTAGAGCCTGGGTAGGCAGCGAAGGTGCCAAGGTCATCCACTGTGTCCTGAGGCATGGCCAGTCATCCTGACTCGTGTCTTGCCACTGAGACTGATGGCCTTGTGCAACTATGCCTCACTTAAATCCAACTCACACACAAGTCAAGACATCATCCTCATGATGTCATTGTTCCTCTTCAAAAATGAAAGACAGATAACAAAAAATGATTAAATGTATAATTTCAAATGAAAATGAAAATATGTCTATGTATGGGTACAGAATAAAGTGAATAGAATTAGGAGCATAATTTATATAATGACAAAATGTTATAGATAAAACAATTTTGAAAAACTGTACATCCCTGATCAGTGTGTTGATAAAATAGAAATCTAAATAAATGAACATAAATCATACCACTCTCTTTCTTACATAGAGGCAAGGAAATAGAATTGCAAAATGAAATGTACCAATATGGGAATTTCGTTTTCTGGGTTATGTAGTTATGCATTAAAGGTTTAATGTGGAGGGGGGGGGCGGTGTTGAAGAAGGTAGTGGAAGAGACATTAATTTTTAAGAATAAAAAAATACTCCCCCAAAAATGGCTAGACTAATCCACAGCTCTATATTGATATTATATTCACATTGCAAACTAATAATATGATGGAATATTCATTTTCTATTCTTTTATGTCCTTTCCAACATTGATTATTTCCATCTTTTGCCAACTTTGTTAATTTATTGAATGTAAGCTGAAACTTCCGAATCGTATCAATATATATTTATGAAATTTAATTTTTTTGTTTTATTTTCTGTTTTTAAAAACCCTTATGTTACATCTAAGAATAAATACTCTATATTGGTTACAAAGCAGAAGAGTAAGGGCTAAGCAATGAGGAGTTAAGTAACTTGCCCAGGGTCATACAGCTAGGAAGGGTATGAGGCCAGATTTGAACCCAGGACATCCCATTACTAGGTCTTATTCTTAATCCACTGAGCCACCTAGCTGCTCCTTATAATAGGCTTTTAAAAAATTAAGGGATTAATATTAAGAGCCTTTAGTTTCTTAAAATCAGAGAAGGAAGGAAGGAAGGAAGGAAGGAAGGAAGGAAGGAAGGAAGGAAGGAAGGAAGGAAG
>NC_058132.1:168342626-168370482 GCF_016433145.1 Gracilinanus agilis
TGGACTCGAAACTACCACACCAATGCAACTACCAACAATTTGGAAATAGGTCTTGATCAAGGACACATGACAAAACCAGTGGAAATGTGCATCGGCCATGGGTGGGGGGAGTGCGGGGGGTGAAGGGGAAAGTAGGAGCATGAATCATGTAACCATGTTAAAAATGAATATTAATAAATGTTTAAATTTAAAAAATGGAAGAATAAACGAAGAAAATAAGATGGAGAGAAATACAGTTATAAAATGTAAATTTGAATGAATGCCGGATGAATTAATGCATAAAATGGAAGCAGATTGAAGAATGAATTAGAAAAAAGAATCCAAATATTTGTTGTTCACTAGAAATACACTTGAAACAAAAAGATACAAAAGTAATTTAAATAAAGGACAGTAGAAGTAGCAATTATGATATCAGACAAAACAAAAAAAGAAAATAGACAAGAGATCATCAAGGAAACCACATTTTGCTAAAAAGTTACCATAGACAATAAGTTAATATTAGTACTGAATATATGCAACAAATGGCAGAGCATCACAATTCTTAGAACAAAACATAAATGAGAGATAGGAGGAAATAGAAGGTAATAATACTTTATTAGTAGAGGACTACAATTTATCCAATTCAGACATAGATAAATCTAACTACAAAATAAATGAAAAAGAAGTTAAAGAGATGAATGGAATATTAGAAAAGTTAGATATGATAGACCTCTGGAAAATATTGAATAGGAAAAAAGGAATATACCTAATTCTTATCCATATATGGTGCCTTCATAAAAACTAACCACTTATTAGGTCATAAAAAAATCACAAAAAAATTCAAAAAATCTGAAATGTTCAGTTCAACCTTTTCTGACAATAATATAATAAAAATTACAATAGATAAGGTGTCTATGAAGCATAAAATAAAAATTAATTAGAAAAAAGTATCTAATCCCAAAAAATGAGTTGGTCAAAGAGCAAATCATAGAAGCAATCAATAAATTCATTAAAGATAATGACAATACATAACAAAATTTGTGGGATGAATCCAAAACAATATTTAGATGAAAATTAGAGTATATCTCTAAACTCTTACATCAAAAAAAATAATAAAAAAAGAACAGATGACTAAATCAAACATTAGTCGAAGAAAACTGTGAAAAGAACAAATTAAGAATTTCCAACTCATTTTTTCCAATAAATTTTTAAAAAGAAAATATTTTCACTTTCAAAAATAGAAAGGGTAAATGTACAACCAATAACGATGAGACTGAAGTAATTATTATGAGCTATTTTGTCCATTTATATGCCAACAAAACTTACAATTTAAGTGAAAAGGAAGAATATTTACAAAAGTATAAATTACTCAGATCAACAAAAGAGAAAATAAAATATTTAAATAACCCTATCTTAGAAAAAGAAAATGAAGAAACTATAAATAAAGAAAAACACTTGGACCAGACAGATTTACAATTTAATTCTACTAATCATTTAAAGAACAATTAATTGCAATATTATATAAACTATTTTAAAAAATAAGGAGCCCAAACTAATTCCTTTTGCAACACAAATACCATTTTGATGCTTAAACCAGGGAGGCAAAAACAAAAAAAATAAAACTATAGACCAATATCATTAATTAATATTTATGCAAAAATTTAAATCAAATACTATTGAGGAAACTATACTAATACACTTACAAGATTCAATACCACGATTTAATCCAGGAATGCAAGGCTGGTTTGATATTAGGAAAATTATAAGCCTAATTGACCTCAGAAATAACAAAAATTAATAAAAATAAAATAAAATAAAAAATAATATTATTATGTCATTAGATGCAGGGAAAGCTTTTGACAAAATACAACACACATTCTTTATTTAAAAGTATAGAAATAAATAGAGCTTTTCTTAAAATAATAGTATCTGTCTATAACCAAGAGTAAACATTACCTTTAATGGAAATAAACTTAAAGCCTTTCCAATAAGCTAAGTAATCAATCAATAATGTCCATGATAAATATTATGATTTCATATTGTACTAAAGAAGCAAGCTATAGAAATAATACAAGAAAAATAAATCAAACTAACAAGAGTAGGCAAAATTAGAGAATCATAAACAGTCAACTAAAAATCTAGTCAAACCAATGAACAACTTTAATAAAATTGAAAAATATAAAATAAACCCACACAAATTATCAACAAATTCCCACAGGAAGAGATAGAAAGAAAAATTCCATTTAGAATAACTAGATAGTACAAAATACTTGAGACTGTATTAGCCAAGACTAACACAGAAACTATATAAATGAAGTTACAAAACACTTCATACAAATAATGACAGTTCTAAATAATTGGAGAAATATTAATTATTCATGGGTAGAATGAGCCCATATAATAAAAATGACAAAATTGCTTAAGTTAATATACTTATTCAGTGCCAGGCCTATTAAACTACCAAAGAATTACTTTATAGAGTTAGAAATAATATTTTCAAAACTCATGTGGAGGAACAAAAGATCAAGAATGTCAAGAGAATCACTGAAATATATATACTTTTAAAGGAATGGAGCCCAGCAGTAACAGATCTCAAAATACATTATAAAGTGTTAATCATCAATACAATTTGGTACAGATAAGAAATTGAATTGTTGAACAATTGAATAGATTAATAACATGATATACAAAAGCAAATAAGAACAGTAGCTTAGTTCTTAATAAGCCCCAAAGCCCTTGTTTGGGGGAAAAGAATTCACTATTTGGTGAAAATTGCTGTAAAAACTAGAAAGTAGAAGAATCTAGGGTTATACAGTCAAACCTTAACTTTCACTTGGGAAATATTACTAGACAGTGGTATAGAATCAAAAATGGGAATGGTGATTCATAAAGGTTTAGGTTACTAAGACTATCAAAAACTAATCTTTCTCCAGAGATTTTTAAAAATACTTTCTTGCATATAATTCTTTATAACAAAAGATTCATTCTAATAATATGTATTTTCCCCATGAAACAATCCATAAAATACAGTGGAGAAGAGAAGCAAAGCAGGACAAGACAAGGAGGGAGAGGTAAGGAGCTGTGATATCTGAAGAACCTAGAGGTAAAAAATGAAAAGAGGTAAGTTGTCATTTCTAATCTCTCTTTTGGTTCCACAGTTTAACTGTCCCCCAATGAAAAGCACATGCTTGGGGTGAAAGCACAATTGCTCCATGCTACAATGACTGAGATTCTCTGGAGCCTATTGGCACAGGCAGCTGGGGGTGGGGTTAGAAGGCTAGCTTAGTTGCACAATGGAAGAGGGCAAGAATGATTATCATCTCATTTACTCACAAATTTAGCCACTATTCCGTTTTGTCAATTTCCTCATGGTCCTCTTCAGAGGTTACTTTAGCAATTTCTAGAACAGATTCATAAATACTTT
Organism: Gracilinanus agilis; assembly: GCF_016433145.1. Classification (NCBI taxonomy): domain Eukaryota; kingdom Metazoa; phylum Chordata; class Mammalia; order Didelphimorphia; family Didelphidae; genus Gracilinanus; species Gracilinanus agilis. The sequence goes on from NC_058132.1 coordinate 168,346,030, forward strand.
TGTGAATTTTCTCCTTTTTTGCAAATATAAACTTGTACATATCACACCTCTCATTTTTTTTCTCTACTACATTTAGCCCTGAGAGTGCACAATTGCCACTACAAAAGTGAAAATGAGTTTAAAATAAAATCCTGTGAATCCTTGAAATAGAGAAAGTTAAACTCAGGAATGTTGAGGTCTGATTGTATCAACATTTTACATCCTAAGCTCAAAATGGGTATATAATTTAGATATAAAATAAAAAGGGGGATCATGGAAGACATTACCTGTTATGTATATAAATAAGTGAAGAGTTCACGGTCAGACAAGGCACAGAGAGGTTAATGGGAGGTAAAATGGAAGAATTTGAGTACATTAAATTTAAAAAGTTTTGCACAAACAAAACCAACATATCAGAACGAAAGCAGGAATCTGGAGCAAAAGAATTTGTAGCAATTTATTCTGATAAAGGACTTATTTCTCAAATATATTTCTTAAATATAGAACTGAGCCAAATTTATTTTTATAAAAGAGTCATCCCCAACTGATAAATGGTTAAAGAATATAAAAAGGCAGGTTTTTTTAAGTAATGTTATTTTGCCCAATTATATAGAAAAATAATTTTAGCATTCATTTTTTAAATTTTGAGTTCTAAATTCTTACTCTTTCCCATCTTCTCTTCCTTCCTCCTCCCTGAGATGACAAGTAATCTGATATAGATTTCGCATGTGCAATCACGTTTTTCCATATTAGGCATTTTGTGGAAGAGATCTCAAACAAAAATACATATATAATTAAATTTAATATATTTTAAATATGTATATAAAACAAAATATACATATATAAATATAAAAATACATAGTTTTCAGGAGAAAATCAAAGCTACCAATAGTCACATATAAATGCTCTAAATGATTGCTGATTGAAGAAATTCAAATTAAAACTACTCTGAAGGAAAACTTCATGCCCATCAAAATGAAAAAGATGACAGAAAGTAAAATCATAAATGTTGGAGGAGATGTGGGAAAATAGGTAGACTAATGCACTGCTGACAGAGCTATGAACCAGTTTAATCATTCTGAGGAACTATTTGGAATTATACCTAAAGTGTTATAAAACTAAACATACTCTCTGACCCACTAATGCTGCTAATAGTTTTATATACCAAGGAAATCAAAGAAAAAGGGAAAAGGTACATACATATGAAAAAATGGATAGTTCTTTTTTGTGGAGCTCAAGAATTGGAAACCAAGTTAATTATGGTGTATGAACAATGTTAAATATCATGGTACAATAAGAAATGATGAAGGAGACACTTTTAGAAATACCTGGGGACACTTTTATGAATTGATGCAAAGTGAAATGAGCAGAACCAAAAAAATAATCGACATAGAGGCAGAAATATTTTAAATAATAATGATAAATTGTGAATGATTTAGCAATTCTAACCAATACAATCACCCACCATAACTCCAAAGGAATCATGATATAAAATGTTGTCTTGCAAATACATGGACTCAACATGCAAATAGAGGCATTTTTTTTCTTTCTTAATTGTCCTTGCTTATTGGGCAGTGGGGTACATTTCTAAACTGGAAATGTTTTGCTTAATTTTAGATATACAATAGAAATTATATTTTTGCCCTCTCAATAGGTAGGAGAAGGGTATTTGGAACAGAAATTTATAATTAAAAAATTTAGGCGAGAACTCATCAGTGGGAGGAGACAGACTGGTGGATCAATCCCTCATGATGTCAAGGCCATAGGAAATGAAGGATCTTCTGGGGTAAGTAGGTCCCATGTGCTAAGGCAGGTTCTACAATGGTATTCCAGTATAGAGTACAGTAAATAGTGGTTATTTTATAAATATTTGTGAGTTGAATTATATAAATATCCTGATTCTGTTGAGTGAGGTTGGAATGACATGGTCTCCAACCCCTTCATTCAACTTACTGTTTGCCCTCTTCTGATCATTCTCTAGATTGTGAATATCATTTTTTAAAAATAGCAGCCAGAACTGAAGACAATATTCCAGATGTGATCTATTCAAGATAGAACACAACGTGACTGTATCCTTTTCATTATGGACTCTTTTTCTATTAATGAAACTGGTACAAAAGTTCTTTGTCTTTTCTGTGCATCCAAAGGCATCTCTTCCTCATTGTCCTATCTTAAGATATTCTCCAAGTGGTCTTTCATAAATGCCACAGGACACATTGATTCTCTCCCTCTGTGAATTTCCCCTCTACACTTCAGCCAAAGCAAATTACACAATGAAACCAGATGAGGCTTTGGCCATTCCCACCTCCACCCCTTTGTGCTATTCCATGGTTGAAGACTGACCACTACTTATAGGAGATATTGTTGAAAGGATTGCCATTCAGGTACTTATGAGACTAAATGTTCTATAGGTATGAAATCCCCTCCTACTCTGAGTTCCACAGAATTCTCTTCCCATCCCCTAACACTATCCCATTTAGCCTTGTCATAGTGCAAGCATGAACATTCAATTCAAATGCCCTGACTTCCATTATGAAGACTTCTCTGATGCTCTCAAATGGAAATGCTTTCCTTCTGATATTACTTTATATTCCTCTTGTGTACTTAGCATTTTGTAATTTCTGTTACACTTATATTATCTCCCCTAATAGAATATAAACTCCTAGAGGTAAGGACTATACATTAGTTGTTTTTGTGTTTCCCCTAGTTTCTAGCTGGGCACATTAAATAGTAGTTATTTTATAAATATTGGTTGAATAAAATGAGTGAATAAATGAATTCCTGGAGCTGTTATCATATATATGTATATATATATATATAATTTCATATTTTACTAAGTAAGATAATGAATGTAAAGTGCTTTAAATGTCAAATGTTGCTACTTTGTCTGAACCACTTATTTTTGCCATTAATTATTTATTGGCTTCCATTGTAAACTATTTATTCATGTGTATTTTTTCTTTGATTCTCCAAAGAGTTTATTAGATTCTATGTAGGGCAGCAATGATGAGTCATTTTGAATTCTCTTGAATACCCATCAATTGTTAGCACAGTGTTGGGAATAGTGGGCACTTAATCAGTAATTATTAAATGAAGTGGCAAAAATTATTTTCATTTTTTGTTTCAAAAGACAGCTTCCCTTCTTTGCAAAGGTATCTTTGGCGAGATCCCTGCCAAAATTTTCACATTTAACCAAGATATAATATTCTTTGCTGTTTCTCTCCTCTAGTTTTGTTTCTGCTTTCTCTATTTTTATACTCAGCAGCAAAACTTGTCACACACAGAAGTAATCCTCTAACTTCTCTGGAATCACATCTCCTTGTTATTGTACGTGTCTAATTCTTTATGACCCTATTTGGGGTTTTCTTGGCAAAGATAATGGAGTGGTTTACCATTTGCTTCTCCAGTTCATTTTACAGATGAGGAAATTGAGGCAAATAGGATTAAGTGACTTGTTCAGGATCACACAGCTAGTAAAAGTCTAAACAACATTCTGGTCCTAACTATAGTTCAATGGTCAACAATAAAGTAAAATGGCTCATCAACACACCTTCTCTTAATCACTCAATCTGTCTCTGGTGTCCTTGAACAAATTTCTAAGTCTTTACTACACTGTCATAACCTTGATTTGCCATTATCTATCCAGTTTCTAGTGTGTTTGGTTGCCTGGAGTTTCAAAGGAGAGGATTTAAAGATTTAAGAGAATCTAGTACAGGGTGTCCCCAAAGTACGTCTTATCCTCCTGCTGAACTGTGAGGTCTATGACAGGAAAAGCTATCTTATTCAGTAGACTTTATATCCCTACCAATTCCTTAAACACAGTTCTGCATTCAGCAGTAGAACTTAAGTAAGTCACCTAACCTCTCTGTGTCTTAGTTTTCTCATCCGTAAAGATGAGATAGTTGGGTTATAAGATGTATAAGATCCCTTTTACTACTATGAAAGAAAAGCAGAACTTGAACTGACATCCTACTCCCAAGGCCAGTCCTTTATCACAATTCTAGGCTGCCTCTCTTTAAAGCCACCAAATTCTTTAACTTCCCTCCAGCTACAGGGAAATGATAAGAGAACTGGACTTTGTGATAAATCACCACCTCTTTTACTCTCCTTGTCAGTGAGCTTTACCCTGTCCTGGATTCAGAGGGAAATAGAGGAATCTGGTATAAAAAGAATCAGCCTTGAAGTCATTGCCCAGGGGGATGATGCCTAAGCAACTTTTAGATTTAGATTCCACTTTAAAATTTAGATTTTTTTTAAGTTTCTCTGGTGACCCTGAATAATCCCAGCAGCAAAGGCTAAAGTCACTCAAGAAAGGGATGGAAGGCTTCCATAGCTTGCAGACATTTGAGAAAAAGGAGAATGCAAGTTAACCAGAAGGAACAGTGAGGGGTTCTACCCAGGCCAAACACCAGAGTGATTGCCAGCATTTCTGGTAAACCCTACACAGTGACAGGGTTTTATTGGATTTCTGCTACAAGTATTTCAGGGTGGGACAAGGGGAGGAAAGGGATTCTGAATTATTCTTCAAGGTTGATCACACAGCTGCACAATGACTGTCTGGGTATTGTTCTTTTTTTTTTTTTTTTTTTTTTTTTTTTTTTTTTTTTTTTTTTAGAAAAATCTTTCAAAAAAGCTTTGATCTCTCAGAAAGAAATGTTTGCACCTTTTCATTTCTGCTCTGATTTCTTTCACGTAGGGTCCTCAGAGGAAGATGTTAAAAATAGCTTTAAGAGAAAGGGTGCTTGAATCTATAGGCCAAATCCATGAATCATGAAAGTCTGTGTCATTCCCAGGACAGGAGACATTATTTGCCATAATAATAACTCACACTTACATAGCCCTTGAAAGTTTACTATCTTCCTCACCATAATTCTATGATGTAGGCAATATATGTATTATTATCCCCATTTTACAGATGAGAAAGATTTGCTCCTGTAAATGCAACCAGCAAATATGTAAAGCACAATTCACACTCATATTCATGAAGGATTTTATAATGCCATGCAGTCTCTGCTTTTGCAATATGTAAATGTTCTAATTTCCTTCATTGTAATCCAAATTATACCTATTATTTCTTGAGTTACTGACACTCTAGGGTCCCTCTCATATCCCTTATCATGGCTTAGAGAAAATTCAGGGTACCTGAGGCTATACAGCACATAGCCTCTGGCAAGCCCTGGCAAGCAGTAAATAAATGCTTTAAATTGGAAGGAAAGGAAGAAAACATCTATTTATTATCTAAATGTCAGGCCTGGTGCTAAGCATTTTACAAATATTATCTCACTTGATCCTCACGACCTTGGGAGTTAGATGCTTTTATTGATTCCCATTTTATAGTTAAAGAAACTGAGGTAATGAAAGTTTAAATAATTTTCTTAGGGTCATAGAGCCAATGTGTCTGAGGATGGATGTGTACTCAGAACCTCCTTGTTCAGGCCCGGCACTCTATCCACTACACCACTTAGCATCCTTGGCAGGCTTGACCATGGTTATGGTTATTTTTGAAGTCTCAGACTGTTAAGTTCAGAGAAAATTATCCCCAAAGCAATGGCCATCAAGTGAGTTTCTCCCCTTCAACATTTCACAAAGACCACTTGCTAATCCACCCACAATCAACAAATGTGTTTGAGCACCTACTTTACAGCAGATACTATGTTAGGTACTGGGGAGACAGTGATCAAGGACAGAGGGAGAGATGACATAGATACAAATGTACCAAATAAGTATATGCAGATACATATAAATAATATATTAAATTAGAAACTAAAAGTATCAGAAAAAACTCACATGGGAAGTGTTTTCTGAGATGAACTTGGGAAATTAGGACTGCCAAGAGTTGTTAAGAAGTATATTACAAGGATGGGCATGTGAGATTTTAGTTTTTTGTATACTGTGTTAATTCCTACATCTGGGTCCTGAATTAGAGAGGCTCCAACCAATCTGCCAATCTGTTTATATATATATTTTGAATTTTTGAATTCCAAGGGATGTTTCCCCCCATAAAACCTGATCAATAGCTAAATTTCTTCCTGCTAGGTATGTGACTACTCACCATCCCCTAGGGGAGGAGTTAGGAATCTTGATAGAACACTTCTTCATTAACTATTTACCAATTAGAGTTGCTTTGTGATATCCTGAATAATGAACTCTCAAAAAGTAATTATAGACCTACCTGACCTAACTTCCCAATCTTTGATCATAGAAAGGATCACTGACCTATTGTTACTGGTTAAATCCTAGCCTAATCAATAAATTGATATTCTTACCCCAAAATCAGTCCCTTGAATATTTTTCATTGTAATGGGCATAAAGACAGGATGAAAAGTTATATGAGAAGAGCATCTGAAAGGCCAACTTGAATCTGAAGGTAGGGGGAAGTTGGAATAGGTATCAATGGAAAAAATTCATGAATCCTTGAAATGTACTTTATGTTCCAAACATTCCAAAATTTTCAGAATGCAGTTGTTGTTTTAGACCCTCACCTTATGTCTTAGAATCAATAAAAAGTATTCACTTCCAAGACTGAAAAGCTGTAAAGGCTAGGTATTTAGGATTAAGTATCTTGCCCAGAATCCCACACCTAGGAAATACCTGAGATCAAATCTGAAACCAGAATTTACTCTTTCCAGATCTGGCTTTCCATCTACTACTGAACCACCTAACTGCTTCTTTTTCTATGTAGTTTCATGTTATTAAAGCTCAAAACTACACTAAGACTTTTGGAACATCCTACAAAGACATACTGACATCCTCACTATTATTATATCTATTATAAATTGAAAGCTTCAACTCCAGCAAGGATTGATTCCTTTCTTGCCTACTTTCATGTTCAAAATGAACAGAAATAATACTTTAACTAGATATATTATTTGTATCATTTCAAGAAGGACATAAGTGAAGAATAGACCCTTGAAATGAGGTGTTTTGATTTGAAAAAACAGGGAGTTGATTCAAGCTTCCCAATTGACTTGAAAAGCTTGTAGGACTATATACTTCTGTTTGGACTTTCTAAAGCATCTCCTTGTGGAGGATGTAAATATTCTCAATGGCATCCTGAAGTGAGGACAAAAGACATCTTGTGATTAAATCTCAGGAACTGAGGTTATTTCAGGATTCACTGGTCGGCTTAGAGCTGCTATATGATACCTCCCACAGAAGAGATGTATACAGATGGAGGACATCCCCAAGATAAATTGGTTGGCTGTGTCTCTTGGGAAGGTAAGTTCTTGCTGGAAAAGCTATCTCAATCACAGAATAATTTGGGCCTTTTGATTTGTTTTTTCCAACTTTCCATGTTTTTGTTTGGTTTTGGTTTTTGTTATTGTTTTTGTTTTGTTTTGTTTTGTTTTTTCCTACAGCTAGCCTGAGATCTTTGCCTTTAAGGAGAATTCATGGACAACTTTATTTTTGAATCCTTCATTATAGTTACTGGAAATATATTCTCTGGGGACCTTGATTCTAGATTCTAGCCTTCATACAGAGAAAGGAGAATTATCAGCCTTCACAAGCTTCAAACTTGTTTTGTGAGGAGTACCATATTGAAATGTATAAAGATTTAGCCTCATTCTGAGAGAAGAGAAATTCCTTGGCTGTTAGTAAGAGAAATCTATGAACATAACCCTCTGTTATGGAAGTGGTAGCAATAAAAAGTTAAAGCCACCAATACTCAGAGCAAAAATTCTGGTCTCATTGTGAGGAATTTTTTTGTTTATGCATCCATTGGAAAGAGGTAATGCATATATAGCATCTCCAGTTCTGATTCTCTACCAGAAGAGTAAAAAACTTTATAGTGTATTATAAGCCTGAATGTCAATGTGGGTCTTTGCGGCATTCAAGAGGTCCTCTCTAGAAGGATGTGGTATTGCCAGTCTAGCAGATCCAAGTTCAATTTCCTTCATACCAAGGTTCAAATCATTAGTAAGTGCATTGTATGATATCTATGGAATAGCAAGACCTACCAGAGAGGGTTGGAGAATTTGTACTGATTTCTTAAGGGTAGTTGTGAATCTTTATGAGTTTCTTGCATTACTAATGAGTACATTGTGTCTTCTGCATTTTCTTTGGGTGAAAGAAAGGCTATTCTAAATTTAACATGTCTAATCAAGTAATCAGGTTATTTCAGGAGAGCTGGCAACCCCTTTTATTACTCTTTGTAGAGTATAGATGAAAGCTACTCTAATTTCTCAGAGAAAATTCTGAGTAGAGGCACAATGAGCCAAGGAGTTTATGATTTCAGGTAGCTTCCAAAAATAAAACCAGTCTAAATAGAGTAATATTGGAAAAGGGAGACAAAAAGTGTAGTAGTTGTGGGAATCATAAGCTTATTTTAGACAAATAAATGAACCCAGCAATTTTTTCAGCACTAATTGTCAGGGCACCTTTCTTCTGTCCTGCTCCTACATCTCTAAGTCATTGTCTAGTTAACTATCCATATAGCATCACAGACCCTGGGATTATTTCCATATTTTGCACATGCTAGAGTTTAATGCTGGTTGAATCCATTCATTATAAGCATATCTCTACCCAAATGTCTTATACAAACAAAAAACTAACTCACCAAATGCAAACCTTCAAAGTACATTAGTTTGTCTGCATGTAAATATTTCTTAGCTGTGAGAAGTGAGAAATGTGCTATTTATTTTTTCGAAAGTTGGGCTTGTCTTTGTTCACTACTATGGTAGAATGGTTCATCATGAATATCTATCTAATTTACATTTAGAAAGTATAAGCTTCTTTAGTCTCTTCATGGTTCTAACTATCATTGAAACCATTTTTCAAGTCAATGTGTTATTGATTCAACCAAAATGGTCAATTATATCCTGTAGATCTTCTTTAGTTCTCAAATTATTGACCTGGTCAAGTCAATTTGTAATTAGACAACTTTTTCAAAGTGTTTTCTCTCTTCAACTTTAATGTCAGTTTGAGAGTTAAAAGTGAGGTATCCCATATTTGGTCATTATCTACGTCTAGGAGTGTATAACTACCTATAATGATCATTTTGTATTAAGGTGAATTTAGTGCTTGCTAAACGGGTTGAATGAGCCCTTAGTACACCACAGCTCTGCTACAGCTTTTCTAAAATGAAAGGTATTTTAATGTGTCATCTGAGGCTCCATAGAAAAGAGATGGTGTGAAGAAAATGGTATAGTCCATTACTTATGGGTTGTTCCTTTCAACCAAACATTTTCAACTATAGGACTTTATCCTGGTTTATAAAGAGGTAAAGGTAGGCTATTCCTGATGGTTTCAGGGAATAAAGTCTCTCAGTGTCAGGTATTTTAAGCAATCACCTCCTGATAGAAACTATTTATGGAGAAATCAAAGGAAAATAGGCATTTCGATTATCATCCCACCCATTTCCATCTTCAATAGAATCTTTAAGGAGAGGGACTATTTTCGTTTTTGACTTTGTAACCCCAGTAGCTAGTTAATAATAGGAAATTAATGCATCCATTAAATTGAATTAAATAGAATTGAAATTAATTCAGTGCCTCATATACCTGCAATACAGAGGGTGAAGAGGAAAGGAGTGGCCTCTTATATGGATTTATACTGATTATTAACCATTATGCCACCTCTTAATTCTAGACCAGGCAATATCTTCAATATAAAATAATAGCACTTGAGGAGTCTAACAGGCAGGATTCCTACTATTTCATCCACATGATAACTTGTCACTATGTATTTGTTCATGTTGTTATTTGTACATACATACACACACACAAAATCATTCCATGCTTCTTATGCATCAAAGATTCATAATTATTTTTGTGTGTTGTGAACCCTTTCTCAGCATAAAATTTGTAAACACATAAAATACATAGGGTTACAAAGGGAACCAACTGCACTGAAATAGTTATCAAAATTTTTAAAAAGATTACAGACCCAAGACTAAGAACCTCTGCTTTACACTTATTAAATATCACGTGTTTTCACAGATTCCTCCTGGGATGCTTTTCTATGAACACTCTCTTCTAGTCAGTTCTATCTCTTTCATATCCTTTGCAAAACCATTCTAATGTTTGTATTCTGAACTTTTGTTCACATCTTTTCTCTAATTTGTAATATCTACATTTTCTCCATTCTATCTCTCTAAATCACATTAATCTTTCAAAGCCTCAATCAAGCCACACGTTTCCAAGAAATCTTCCTCCATCACTGTGCTCCATTTTGACATTCCCCTTTTCTAAGCCATTTTAATGCTTCTCAGTATCATGTCAGTAGGGTAATCAAAAACAATGCTTTATGTTCTCTTTCAACTATCCTAGAGTATTTCAAGACATTGCAAATTTAAAGGTGGAAAGGACCTAAGAAACCATGTAAACCAACCCCTCAACTTAGAGTTGAAAAAACAGAACCTCACAGAAGTGACGGGATATGTCTAAGATCACAAAAGTAGTAAGTGGGTAACTCAGCCTTTGAAATAGGTCTTCTGACTCCAAATCCATTGCTTCAACTACAACACTTTGCCTGCCCAATCAATTCCTTTTCTGATCTCAAAATCTTTTGTGCTTCTCTTATGAATTTCCACATTCTATTCATCTGTGTCCATACATATCTTAACCAATATATTCATTGAGAACAATGACTATTTTGTTTGTATTTATAGCTCTCACCATTCAAATAGGAAGAGATGGATCTCTGTCTTTCTCTGTTTGTCTCTCTCTTTTGTCTCTCTCTGTCTTTCTCTCTCTCTGAAAACATTGAGCCAGATATTACAGATTTACAGACATGAACCTGTAGAGGTGAAATGCTAATTGCCTACCTACACAATCCTTCAAAGATAAGGAATTTGTGATAATGACCGGAATTCCTTACATTTCACAGTCCCATTGAAGGTCAGGGTCTGTTTTGATTCTTCCACATTGTGTCTCTACTGTTTTCAGGTCTTATTTGGTTAAAAAAACTCCTCTTCTCTATTCAAGATTTTGATTCAGAGGTTACTCCTTTTGTCCTGAAAATCTTCCATCTTGTCACTACAAATCCACTACTGATGACTTTCATTTCTACAGATCTTGGTTTTGCTCAGTATTCCACAGTATACCACTGCTGCCTTCATCTTCTGCCATCTCTAGGGATTATGAATTTCTCAAAAGGGATCTCAAAAACATGCTACCTTCTCTTCAGGAAAGATTTAAGTATTTTTGGGTACCTGTGAGTAGTTCTTCTCATCTTTTTACCTTCAATATTTGTTTCATTTTCTTCTCTTGCAAAGTCTGGTCTAGCAGTATAACTCAGGTTATTTGAAACTGGCTATCAATCAATTACTAAACTTTTCTAAATGTTGCACAAAAGGCCAAATAATACCCAATGATAAGAAGAGTTCACAACTCATCAATAGGGTATCACCAGTGCTGGAACAGAGGCTCAGATGTGGAATTAATAGGAATGTTCAACCCCTTATATAAGAAAACATCTTCAATGACAGAATAGTATTCATCACTTAATCTTTTGAGTCTTCATTTTCCTATCTGAAAAATAAGAAGGTTGAACTATAGTATCTATGAGTTCCCTTCCAGCTCTAAAACAATTATTTTTAAAATTATATATATACACATGTACATATACATATATATGTATATATGTATATATATGTATACATACACACACACACACACACACACACACATATATATATATATATATATATATATATATATATATATATATATATATAACAGGCTCAGATGCCTAGGTCCACCCTATATGTGTATATTTCATATCTTCAGTGGCATTTAGAAGCTCCATTGGGACATGGCTCCAGCCACATACTTCTCTTTTCTCCACTGTTTTCTTCCACAATGTTTGGTAGATGGTAAATGCTCAAAAACTGAAATAAATTTGATTGAATTTAATAACTCAGAGAGCCTCAATATTCCCTCTTGTCCTTTCTTTCATGTTTTCATTTCCTAGGATTATGCATTTTCATTATAGCACTCATTTGGGCCTGAGAATCCTACTGAGAAACATTATTTTTTATCTCAGCAGGTATGGAGAGAGAACCAATCCTTTGGGGAAGCTGAATTCTTTTCTATCAGGTTTCTTGGAAATGATCAGCATTTTAGAAACAGACCAGTTTGGGCTAGAAAAAGGTAGAACTGAGTTAAAACATAACTCTGACACTACATGCCCTTAGACAAATCAAAATATCTCTATGCCTCAAACCTTTCCAATATCTTTAAAAATACTACTACCTTACTTTTAAGGTTGCTTTTAATTTTGTCAAGCATCCTCATGCTCCATACCCATTATTTCACTTTTTCACAAAAACACCATAATATAGGATAAGAATTGTTATGTTCACATAATCACAACATTTTTGGAAGAGGTGGTAGAGGTGGAAAGGATCACTGATATCATCTAATCCAACTGATACTTGAAAGAAATGCCATTATTGACATTTATTTGAGAATAAGGAAACTAATACCAAGAGGTCACAAAATAATTGTTGAGGTCCTATAGGTAATAAGTGGAAAACCTAAAATTAAAACTCAAGGCTTCTGACTCTATATCCAGTGATCTTTCTTCCACATCATGCTAATTGTCAATTCGGAGCAAGGGTTAAAACCTAGAACAAAGGAAATGCATTGGAGTTGTAAAAAGATGACCTGGCTCTACAACCTGTTCTTTTGTGGTCTTTGGCAAGTCAATAAACTTCAAATTGTGTATTTTCTAAACCTTGACCTTTCATCTTATGATCAATACTATGAATTGATTCTAAGTCAGAAGAGAAGTAAAGGCTAGGCAAAGGTGGTTAAGTGAGTTGGCCAAGGTAACATAGCAAGGAACTGTCTGAGGTTATATTTGAACCCAAGACCACCTTCTAGAACTACCTATTAATCCACTGAGTCACCTAGCTGCCTCCCCAAATTGCATTTCAGATCTGGGCACTACTGTATAGGAAAGTTTTGGCTAAATTGGAGAATAACCAAGATGCTCATAGAACTAGAATGCATGCTATATGAGTATCATTTGAAGGAATTTCAACTGTTTATCTTAGAAAAGATAATACTTGGGGAGGCCATGATTTTTATTCAAGTATTTAACAATGTCATATTAAAAACAAAAGATAATTAATCTTGTTCTTTTTGTGCCTAGAGTGTAAAATTTAAAGTAAAGGATAGAAATTGTAACAAAATGAATTTAGACCTAATTTCAGAAGGAATTTCCTAACAATTTTGTTGTTGTTCAGTCATTTCAGTCTTATCTGACTCTCCATTACCCTATTTGGGGTTTTCTGGGCAAAAATACTACAATGATTTGCCATTTCCTTATCCAATACTTTTTTACAGGTGAGGAAACTGAGGCAAACAGGGTTAAGTGACTTGTCCAGAATTTCACTGGGGTGTCTGTGCCCCTGTCTGAGGGCAGATTGTATTCCTTGAAGATGAGTCTACCTGATAAAAACAGAGTGCTTTATCCACGGTGCCCACTAGCTGCCCAAATTTGAAAAAAGGAATGAAGTGCCTCCAGAGATAGGCTTTACTAGATGTCTTCAAGCTAATACTAGATGACTATTTCTCAGGTATAATATGGTAGGTATTTTTTTTCCTCAGGTATGAATTAAACCCCACAACTTCTGAGGTCCCTTCCAACTCTAAAAATCTGAACTTCTCTGAGCAATAATATATCTTGTTTTCTTCCATAGCAAAGGCCTATGACCATTTGGATATATAACATAGAGGAGTAAATGAATATAGTAGACAAAGGAGAATTATTTCATAAACCAAAAGATCCCAGTTACTATGTTAAGTGCTCACTGTTTTATAAAAACTCTCTTGGGAAACTATAAAAAAATTCTGGCAGAAACTAATTATAGACTAACATTTCACTGGATATACTAATAAATTTTCCAAACTGGGTACATTACTTAGATACAAAGAGTTGCATTAGAAACTAACCAGGGTCAAACTAGTAGCTATAAAGAAAATGCTTTTGAAACTTATGGATAATGAATTTTTGACCAAATAAAGGGAGAAGTCCACAGAAGATAAAATGAATAATGTCATTTTTGCAAAATTAAGAGTTTTTTTGTATTTTTACAAAATAACCCACTAAAACAGCTAAGACTAGAAAGAGGAAGGGAAGAGGGGAACATCTCAGTAAGTTTCTCTGATAAAAGTTTTATTTTTAAGATATATGGGGAATGGTTTCAAATTTATAAAAATAAGAGCCATTTGACAATTGATGATCAAAGCCAATTGACAATTGATGAACAAGTAATTTTCTACAGAATCAATTCAAGTTATCAATAACCATTAAAGTGTTCCAAATCATATTAATTAGAAAAATTCAAAGTAAATCATCTTGGAAAGTCCACTTCATATCCATTAGATTGCTAAAGTTAACAACAACAAAAAAGGAAAATGTCAAATGTTAGAGAGGTAATAGGAAAACAGGTATATTAATAAGCTGTGGGTGGAATTATGAATTGGTTCAGAAATTGTGGGAAACAATTGAAACAAGGACCCCCAAATAATTAAACAACATATGCTCTTTGATGTAGCAATATCACTTCTGGGGCTATACTCCAAAGAGATCAAAGAAAGACTAAAAGAACACATATTTATAAAGGTATTTATAGAAACTTCTTTGTAGTAGCAAAGACCTGGAAACAGAAGGGGTACCCATCAATTGGGGAATAGCTGGGCAAATTATACTACATCAATATAAAGAAATTTTCTGTGTCATGAGAATTTATGATAAGGACAATTTCAATGAAACTTCAATATAAACTGCTAAAGAGTGAAATAAACAGACCAAGGGGAGCAATTTCTATAATAATAATATTGTAAAAACAAATAACTTTGAAAGACTTAAGAACTATGGTCAATGCAATGACCAATCTTTCTTTCAGAGGAATGATGATGAAGAATGCTCTCCACTTCCTGTTAGAGAAGTAATAGACTCGGAGTATAGCTTGAGGCTTATGTTACTGGACATAGCCAGAATGGGGATTTATTTTGCTTAACTACATATTTTTATTACAAATATTTTGTAGTTTTTTTTTTCCAATGTGGGGTTAAGGATGGAAGCCCTTGCCCCAGACTTTTGGCTTTTCTTGGCTCATTGCCCTGGTTTCCAGGCTCCAAAATAACTCTTGATTTGCCTGAGAATAGACACAAGCCATAGCTTAAAGGCAAAAGGTTTCATATGCCATTACCAATCCCCAAAGCCATCTCATCACCAGCATGAGCTATAATGGATTATTGATCTAATAGACTATAAAGACTAGGGAAGATCTATCACAGGCTATTGGGTTAATCTCACAACGGAACACGCATACTTATTTGTCTACGGTCCCTGTCCATGCTCATGTATAATTCCTCCTCTTGCAGTTAATGGGAGTTACGTGACTGCTTGAAAGAGAAAAGAAATACTTTCTTAAGGTTTCATGCTTCAAATCCCAATGAAATAATAGCTTCTAGAATGAAGCATGAGGATGTTTAAACTCAAATGTCTCAAAAGTTTGACTTTATATTTCAATCATGGTTAAACAAGTCGAGGAGCAATAGCTTGGCAAATTCTATTTTGATTCAAATTCTTTTGGAAATCACATTATATGCACTTATACAGCCCAAGATGCCAAAAAGTTTGGAGTTATTCCTTTATGTGGAAATTAATCCCTTTTTATAGACCATAAGATCATAGACTTCTTAGAACTGAAAGAAACATTTGATGTATTGAACTTCATTTAATTGTAGAATCATAGATATAGATATGGAAGGGACTTGAGACATCATCTAGTCTAACACTTATTTTGCAGAAGTGGAAACTGAGGTCCAGGGAGATTAGGGGACTAGTGCCCACAAGATTTGATTCCAGATCCTCTGTCTCAAAAGTCGGTACTCTCAGGGGTAGCTAGATGGCTCAGTGTATTGAGAGCCAGCCCTAGAGACATTCAAATTTGGTCTCAGATATTTCCAACTGTGGGACCTGGGAAAATCACTTACCCCCCAAAGCCTAGCCCTTTGGATCCCAGGAACCAAATGTAATTCTTCTTCCTCGGAACCAATACACAAAATTGATTCTAAGATGGAGGGTAATGGATAAAAAAAAAAAAGAGTCAGTACTCTCTTTCCTCTGAAACACACTGCCTCCTTGTTAAGCAATGAGGATCTGAACAATGCATTTTAAAAATTTGAGTCTCCCAGAATGGGCATGCACATGACTAGTCACAAGGACATTTGATTTCTAATCCAAGCTGTCCTAGGAACTAGCTTTATAATTTTAAGTAAATCACTTAATCTTCTTTGGAACTCAGTTTCTCCATCTATAAAATTAAAGAGCTCCTTAAGGTCAGGGACGGTTTCATTCTTTTTCTTTCTGGATTCATAACCTAACATAGTGCTTCCTATATTTTAGAAGTTTAATAAATGCTTGGTGATGAAATGATTGATTGACTAGATGATCTCTAGCATGCATTTTCACATGAAATCCTGTAATTAATGACTAGGTATGAGTTGGCATTAGTTAAAAATGCATAACTCCAAGAAAAATGAGATATTAGAAGTTCATGCCAACATAGTTGTGTCCTAGAGACTGACTGAAGCTAATGGCAAGATGAAGAGACAAGACCAAGGAATGATAAGAGAAGAAAATGCAAGAAGGTGCTAGAGAGTTACCAAAACAGTTGCCAAAACTTGTTCCTGTGAAGATTGTGTAGAACCACCAGAAGGAACCAGAAGGTATAATGAACTCAGAGAAAGAAATGAAAGATTTTTGAGGCAATAGAGATAATGTTCTTGCATATTACGCTTAGATACTTTTGAAGAAGAAAGTCAGACATTCATCTATTTATTGTTTAGTGAATAGTTTCCAGAGAAGATAGTGCCCAAATCTAGATAGCATAATGAAGAAAGTACCAAGACTTGAAATCAGAATAGGCCTAACTTCAAATCCTGCTTCATGCCCTTACTAAGAAGTCACTGGAGCTCTCAGAGTCTTAGTTTCCTTATCTCTAAAACAGACCTATTAGCAACACCTACATCACTAGGGTTGTTGAGAGGATTGAATAAGATAGCATATTTAAAGTACTTTGCTTACCTTAAAGGGGAAGAGAACAGAAAAAGGATATTTATAGCAACTGCTATGTTCCAGAAACTGTGCTAAGTACTCTTTACAAGTATCTCATTTGACTCTCACAAAAATCCTTTGAGATAGGTACTATTATTATTGTTGGAGCAACTGAAGCAGAAAGAGAGTGACTTCCAAAAGGTCAAACAGCTATTAAGTATCAGGTTGGATTTAAACTCAGGAATTCCTGACTCCAGGCATAGGATTCAAAACATCTTCCTAAAAGTGCTGTATAATTGCCAGTTATTGTTATCATCATTATTAAATAAAAAAGATATGAACTTGTAAGTCAGGAATACTACAGATGCTTATTTCTTGGCCTGGGATGGAGTACATTCAATGTGTGTGAGAAAATATATTTATTACTGGAGTTTTGTGGAGAACAAAAAGAAAGAAACTTCCTACATGAAACCTTTAAACATGATGCTACAGAAATTATTAGATATAACATGAGAAGTATGACAGAAGATACTTAGTGATTCACAAGATAATATTGACATCCAAGGAGGAGAGCAATAGTAATTGTCACTATCTATAGCAAAATAAACAAATTATATAAAGAAAATAATGAACTAAACATGGTAAACACAATCTCATACATAGAACTTAAACTTAGATAAACATGGCTCACAACAGAAATAAGAAAATGGAAAAGTTTACCTTGGGCGAAAGGAGAAGGTTAGATAAGAGGGATGCTGGAATGGCATCATCTACAAAAAGAATGTATTGCTTTGTGGAAATGAATAAACTAGAAAAAGGTAAAAAGGGTAGAAAACATCAGTGGAAGGAGATAGGACAGAGATGATGGCGAGAGTGAATTGCAGTTGACTTCAGCAGAAGAAGAACTGGATGACACTGAATGATCATTGAGCTGGCTTAGAGGCAGAATGTGCAGTAAACTGGGAAATCAACTATCCAAATATTTGCTGGGGTTTTCCTTATATTAAAAGGAGAACAGATGAATTTCAGATTTTACAATAATAATTACATACTCCAGAAAGAGAAAGAAGTAATGGATCACTTTGATTTTGGACCTAATTCTAGAAAACAAAGGAATATCACCTGCCAAACTAGAAATAAGTGGAACCTTGGGAGGAACTAACCAGACTGACTGAGAGATCATGATCTATACAGAAGGGAGTAACAGGCATTTTTTGAAAATAGGTTTCAAATAATTAAGGAAAAGAACAGATATGATCTCATAAAATATGCTAGAATACCAAAAATTTCCCACACCTGAAGTCTTTAAGACTAGACTGGATTAATGGCCATTTTGTAGGCATTTCATAGAGGGGATTGGCAGTAAGGTATGATTTGGAAGACATTACTTTTGCCATTCCTTCAAACTCTGAAGATTCTGAAATTCTAGTGGATACACTGAAGGGAACATTGACCCATGAGTCTAAGAAGTCTCTCAAAAATGAAATCTTAAAGCCAGTAAGACAATCTTTTTTTTTCCAGTAAAGAAGAAAATGAAGAGCTTTCAAAAAAGATCAATGTGGTTGTATAGCTATTTTATTGACCAAATGAAACTTTAAAAGGCATACAACAGAAGTAGAATATAAAAGTGTGGCAAGCTATCATAAAAAAAAAGTTACAAATGTTAAAAACCAGAAAATCAGATTGCAAAATAATAAATGTGTCTACATGTAAGTAAATTTATGCATATGCACACATATGTACATGGATATGTGTATTTATATATATGATTATAAAAATGACATTTTTTACTTTTCAAAAGCCATGTTGAAGATAAGAAAAAAAATATAAGCCCTTTGAGAGTAGAAATGTATTTCATGATTTGTCTTTTCTATCCACAGTGTACAGTGTTAAACATAAAATATTTGCTTAATAAATACTTGCTGATGTATGAATTGATTTAACCATTGAATGTAATAGATATTTGATAATGGATTATGGAATAAAAACAGAACAATCCTGCCTTCTGTTTTCTCTGCCAAGGAGAATGTGGCTCAGCATGAGAAATATAGTCAAAAGGGAGTTTAACAAGCCCAACCCAATAACATTTATCTTATTATCAAAATGCCTGCAAATGGTTGCTTTTAGATAACACAAAGTTGGGAAGGATAACTAATGGCAAGATTGAGATCTAAAAATCTCTTCGTAGTATAAATTTGGTCTCTACCTAATAAGATGACATTTAATAGAGGCCTGCAAAGGTTGGGTACAATTCATGGCTACGCAAAAGTTTCAAAAGAACTAGTGGAGGTTGAATTCTGGGAAGATGGCGGTGTAAAAACAGCAAGGCTCCAGACCTCTGTAACGCTCTTCACCACCAATCAAGGACAAACAGCTCTGAGGGAAGAGAAAAACAAATCTGACAATAGAACAAAGCTGGGGGATCCCCCAGCTGAACCCAGCTTAAAAGGTACATAAAAAAAAGAGGAAAAAAAAAAGCCTGAATTCTTGGAACTGTCCAGTGGGAGGGGAAAGAAAGGAGGAAGATCTCAGATCTGCTCCTCCACCTAATCTGCTGAGTCTCCAGTGGATCCTCGAATCTCTGGAAGAACTGGGGCACTAGTCTGAGGGAGTGCCTCCATGGCACTGCTGAGTCAAACTCAAGGCTCTGATCACAAACAGCAGAGAGGTTGCTGGGAGAGAAACCCAGAAAGGGTGAATATGTGCTTGAGAAATTAATAAAATCGAATGTAAAGAATTATCGAATTAATAAATGAGACTAGAAGCTGGTATATAGAAGAAAAACAGATAAAATAGACAAAGTACTCATAAATCTAATTAAAAAAGGAAAGAAGAAAACCAAACTAAAAGTATCAAAGATGAAAAGGGAGACCTCACATCTAATGAAGAGGAAATTAAGGCAATCATTAAAAACTATTTTGCCCAATTATATGGCAATAAATATAGCAATCTAGGTGATATGGATGAATATTCACAAAAATATAAATTGTCTAGATTAAAAGCAGAAGAAATAGAATACTTAAATAATCCAATATCAGAAAAATGAATTAAACAAGCCATCAAAGATCTCCCTAAGAAAAAATCACCAGGGCCTGATGGATTCACAAGTGAATCCTATCAAACATTCAAAGAAAAATTAATCCCAATACTATACAAACTATTTGACATAATAAGGAAAGAAGGAGTTCTACCAAATTCTTTTTATGACACAAATAAGGTACTGATTCCAAGGCCAGGCAGTCCAAAAACAGAGAAATAAAACTACAGACCAATCTCCCTAATGAACATAGATGCAAAAATCTTAAATAGAATATTAGCAAAAAGACTCCAGCAAGTGATCAAGAGGGTTATCCATCATGATCAATTGGGATGTATACCAGGAATGCAAGGATGGTTCAACATTAGGAAAACCATCCACATAATTGACCATATCAACAAGCTAGCAAACAAAAATTGATTATCTCAATAGATGCTGAAAAAGCCTTTGACATAATACAACACCCATTCCTATTGAAAACACTAGAAAGTGTAGGAATAGGACTTTTCCTAAATATAATAAACAGTATATATCTAAAACCATCAACAAGCATCATATGCAATGGGAATAAATTAGAAGCCTTCCTAATAAGATCAAGTGTGAAACAAGAATGCCCACTGTCACCTCCATTATTTAACATTGTACTAGAAACACTAGTAGTAACAATTAGAGAAGAAAAAGAAATTGAAGGTATTAAAATAGGCAATGAGGAGACTAAGATATCACTCTTTGCAAATGATATGATGGTCTACTTAAAAAATCCTAAAGAATCAACGAAATAGCTAGTAGAAATAATCAACAACTTTAGCAAAGTTGCAGGATACAAAATAAATGCACATAAATCATCAGAATTTCTACATATTTCCAACACATCACAGCAGCAAGAGGTAGAAAGATAAATACCATTTAAAATCACCCTAGACAATATAAAATACTTAGGATTCTATCTACCAAAACAAACACAGGAATTATATGAACACAACTACAAAATACTTTCCAAACAATTAAAACTAGATCTAAACAATTGGAAAAACATTGAGTTCTCATGGGTAGGATGAGTTAATATAATAAAAATGACTATTCTACCCAAATTAATTTACTTATTTAGTGCCATACCTATCAAACTACCAAAAAACTTTTTTACAGAATTAGAAAAAACTATAACAAAGTTCATTTGGAAGAACAAAAGACCAAAATATCAAAATCAAGGGAAATAATGAAAAAAATGCTAAGGAATGTGGTCTAGTAGTACCAGATATTAAACTATACTATAAAGCAGTGGTCATCAAAACAATATGGTACTGGCTAAGAGACAGAGAGGAGGATCAATGGAATAGACATGGGGTTAATGACATCAGTAAGACAGTCTATGATAAATCCAAAGAACCCAGCTTTTGGGGCAAAAACCCACTATCTGACAAAAACTTCTGGCAAAATTGGAAAACAATATGGGAGAGATTGGGTCTAGATCAACATCTCACACCCTATACCAAGATAAACTCAGAATGGGTGAATGACTTCAATATAAAGAAGGGAACTATAAGTAAATTAGGTGAACACAGAATGGTATACTTGTCAGATCTCTGGGAAAGGAAAGATTTTAAAAACAAGCAAGAATTAGAAAAAATTACATAATGCAAAATAAATAATTTTTATATTAAATCAAAAAGGTTTTATACAAACAAAAACAATGCAACCAAAATCAGAAGGAAAAGCAAATTGGGAAAAAATCTTTACAACAAAAAACTCTGGGAGAGGTCTAATTACTCAAACATACAAGGAGCTAAATCAATTGTATATAAAAAAATTAAGCTATTCCCCAATTGATAAATGGGCAAGGGACATGAATAGGCAATTTTCAGATAAAGAAATAAAAACTATCAATAAGCACATGAAAAAGTGTTTTAAATCTCTAATAATCAGAGAAATTCAAATCAAACAACTCTGAGGTACCACTTCATACCTAGCAGATTGACTAAAATGACAGCAGGGGAAAGTAATAAATGTTGGAGGGGATGTGGCAAAATTGGGATATTAATGCATTGCTGGTGGAGTTGTGAACTGATCCAACCATTCTGGATGATAATTTGGAACTATGCCCAAAGAGTGCTAAGACTGCCTACTGTTTGATTTAGCCATACCACTGTTGGGTTTGTACCCTAAAGCCATCATAGGGAAAAAGACTTGTACAAAAATATTTATATCTGTGCTCTTTGAGGTGGCAAAAAACTGGAAAACGAGGATCTGCCTTTCAAATTGGGAATGGCTGAACAAATTGTGGTATTTGTTGGTGATGGAATACTATTGTACTCAAAAGAATAATAAACTGGAGGAATTCCATGTGAACTGGAAAGACCTCCAGGAATTGATGCAGAGTGAAAGGAGCAGAGCCAGAAGAACATTGTACACAGAGATGGATACACTCTGATAAAATCGAATGTAATGGACTTCTGTACTAGCAGCAATGCAATGACCCAGGACAATTCTGAGGGACTTATGGAAAAGAATGCTACCCACATTCAGAAGAAGAAATGTGAGAGTAGAAACACAGAAGAAAAACAACTGCTTTAACACATGGGTTGAAGAGGATATGATTGGGGATATAGACTCTAAACTACCACCCCAGTGCAACTATCAATAATATGGAAATAGATCTTGATTGATGACACATGTTAAAACCAGTGGAGATGCACGTCTGCTGGGGGGTAGTTTTGGTGGGGTGGAGGGGAGAGTAATAACATGAATCATGGAACCATGGAAATTTTTCTAAAAAAATAAAAATTCAAGTCACAAATAAAAAAATTAAAAATCAAAGAACTAGTGGAAAATCTCCAAGATTGAATTAATGCTCTTTGGAGGACTTAAGTGAGCACATTGACAAAATAATACCACAGGATGAGAAAAAAAATGAAAAAATAAAAATTTGCATTATTGGAAGGAAAGCCTACATCAATATGATCACAGATCCATAAATTTTAGAAGCATATAGATAAAGATATTACTATCCTGTAAACAAAGTCATCTAAATGTTGTGTCTCCCATTGTGTTTTTAACACAATAAGTGCTTATGAAATATTTGCTAATGTGGACCTAGATGATTTCAGAGTCCCCTTCAAGTTCTAAATTCATTGACTATGTTCTACAAATTTAATTGAATTCATTTGAGCTAAAAAAATCACACTGGAAGGTGAAGTTCAAGTCCACATCTTTCAATAAAGCTTTGAACTATTCTATTCTAGATTCTTTCTTTTTTGTGCTCCTATTTAATTCATATGCTATTTAACAGTTTTGTACTTAATTGTTCTCTAATTGCTTCAGGTGTGTTAATTTCGAGGGATAATCATGAAGAGAATGTATAGAGAATCTTATCAAGATGTAATGTAGAAGCCATTTTATGTTCACTTTTTCCCCTTAAAATATTCTTTCCTCTTTCTTTTTATACTCCTGGTATTGGAACTTGAAAAATCATCACTTTTTAGCACTGAAAACTAAACAAGTGCTTGGCATTTCTAATACAGAAGAACTGCCATAATTTCATGCCTCTCCAAACACACACTGTGAGCAATCAAGAGAAAAAGGAAATTAAAAACTAATTCTGCTGTTTATTCTTCTCATTTATTTTATCAGTCATCTCAGTCTCACACTGAATAACAATCAACAGTGTTTGATAGACACACCTAGGGGAGGCTAGACATCTTCCAGTAGATACCCGGAGAAAGCTGGTAGGTGAAGAAAAATAACTATGCAGTGAAGAGGCACCTTTAATTATGCAATCAAATACTTGGGTAGTAATATTTCCAGTCAATGTTAAACTCTTTGAATAAATGAATGTAACATGGATGACATTGCCAATAAAAGTTTTCCTCCAATCAAATTCTCAAAACAGCTGCCAGGAGACAATCTATCATGCTGAGAAGGACAGAATTGCAAAAATTGGGACAGGCTCTAGATAACAACCCTTGGTTCAATGATCAGGTTCTGCACCATTGAGTATCTGGCAATTTTGAGTTGGCAAATTCCATTGGCATTCTGATAGCACCTTGGAAATGTCATAATACTCAGTATTGAGTTCTCTGTGAGAGAAGGCAGCAAGATAGCAGAGTGGATAGATAAATAACTCCCCTTATAGGCAGATAGCTTTGAGTTCAAGTGCTGCCTCAGATACTTTATTTAGCTGTGTAACCCTAGACAAGTCTTTAATCTCTCTTCATTAGTTTTTTACTCTATAAAGCTGAGGTAATAATAATAGCATCTCCCTTGCAAGGTTGTTGTGAGACTCAAATAAGATGTTATATACGAGGTGCTCTGTAAGCCCTAAGAGGCTACATTATATATGTATAATAATATATAATATATAATAATAATAATAATCACATATATTTTAGCTATTAGTATTCAAAAATCTCCCTCTGGAATAAAAA
>NC_058132.1:168380403-168465629 GCF_016433145.1 Gracilinanus agilis
GAAAGAAGGAAGGAAGGAAGGAAGGGAGGGAGGGAGGGAGGGAGGAAGGAAGGAAGGAAGGAGGGGGGAAGAAGATGGAAGAATTTAATGAGCAATTACTATATGCCATTAAGGTAGAAGAGACAGAGGAAAAGAAGATAGGAAGGAAGGAGGAAAAGGGGAAGGGAAGGGAAGGAAAAGGAAAGATGCACTACTATGTGTTTGTGCATTGTGCTAAGTATTTTACATTTATTATCTCATTTGATCCTCACAACAACCTTGGAAGGTAGATGCTATTATTATCCTCATTTTACAACTGAGAAAATTGAGGTAGATAGTGCCTAGAGTACTTGACTAGAATCACATAACTAGTAAGTATCTGAGGCCAGATTTGAATTCAGGTCTTCCGAGCTCCAAACCCAGGACCCTGAATCACCAGCATTTTCCAATTGGAATCAAAAAGCATGGGTGTCATTCCACAATCTAGCTATGTGACCTAAAATGACTTACTTGACCTATGAAGCTCAGTTGTCTTATGTATTATAAAATTTAAATTAATATCCAATAACTCCAAGTATATATTTTATAAAGTTCATTAATAATCACTTGAAGTACACAAAATAAAAAGAAAAAACATAAAAACCTGACTATAAAACACCTGACTAAAATTCTCCTGCCTCTAAATTCACCCCACCTCCACCAGCCATGTTTCAGGGAGAAGAGAGCAAGAGGTGGGGTTACATCAAAATATATGCTCCCTATGTAAGGACATAGGTAAACACATAAATAAGATGCTGGGATTTAGAGTCCTGGGGAGCAGATTCTAATTATACACTATAAAGCAAAAAGAAAGCACTTAGTAACTTTAAAACACTACATGTTGTTCAGATGTTCAGCTGTATCCAACTCTATGTGATTCAATGGACTTTTTTTTCATGGAGTTTTCTTGACAAAGATACTGGAATTATTCACTAGCTCCTTCAGTGTATCCTCGTTTTACATATGAGGAACTGAGGCAAATAGGAATTAAGTGACTTGCCCAGGGTCACACAACTAATAAATGTCTGAGACCAAATTTAAACTCAGATCTTCCTGACTAATGGCCTGGTATACTCTCCCCTGTACCACTAAACTAAAACTGCCCTAAAACATGTGCATGATTCATTACTGTTGTTAAACTCTCTGAGCTTTGGTTTCCTCATCTTTTAAAGGAGAATAATGACACTCCAGTTTAAAAAGTTGTTAAGAGACACAAGCTTTATGAATTGCAAAGTGCTTCCATATATGTGTCATTGTTTATGGTGGTGTTTATTATGGAGGCAAGGAGAGAGTATAAAGGAAAAACCAAGCCAAGCAGAATTTACATCTTGCTCTTTTCCCAGTTCTCTCCCTGGAATACTGGACTACGTCTTCCTTCCTTTTAATGTCCTCATTATTCTCCCCCCATTACCAAAGGCCTTGTATTTTGGGGATGGAGAGGAAGAACCATGGCAAGGCTGGACCCAGATAATATTTGAAGTGGGCAGAGTTTCTTCTGGACCTTTCTTTCACTGGAGTCATCCAGAATATCTGGACAATCTGGAAGAATGATATTCTGGGACTCTGGATCAGGTTCTTGAGGGTAGAGATGTAACACTGCCATAGAGAGTCCCACCTGAGAGTAGGAATTTTATTTGTTATGACATGCCTAACAAGTGTTAGACATTATCAAAATCTCCAGGAATACACAAATGGAAAATGACATAGTCCTGACCTTCAAGGTATGTAAGATCTAATAGAGAATCAGTGCAATGAAGGGGGGGGGGGGGAGAATGGAAACTGGAGTTTGATAATCAGACTCGAGCTCCACTATTTACTATCTCTATAACATACTGCCTGTTACATCTCTTTAGTCCTAAATTTCCTCATTTGAAATATGATAGTGTAGGGCTATCTGATTTCTAAATTCCCTTCCTAGACTTAATCCCTTTATTCTTTGTAACCTTGGCTCTGTGACCTAGAAGGGCCACTTATGTGTTTGATCTTGAATAAGGATGTTAGTGTCCTCTTCGATTATGACTCTCCCTATTTATCTTACAGGGTCATTATTAGAAAGTTTTTTGTAAATGTCAAAACATTAAATCAATCAAAAAGTACTTACTAACATTTATTAAATGACAGATACATACTTACATACAGACTGGATGAAAGGTCCTAGAAAGGCTGGGTAAGTGAAGGGAAGAAACAGGGAGAAACCTCCCACAGAAGTCTTTGAGCTGAGTTTTGAAGAAAACCAGGGATTCTAAAATGTAGGAATGAGGAAAAGCATTACAGACATGAGGAAGAGTCAATGCAAAGGCACAGAGATGAGAGAAGAGTAGGTGATCATCACTACTTGAAAGAACCTTGGAGATCTTCCTGGATGGGGCACGTAAGGAGAACAAGCAAACATCACACTAGCTAGAGTAATAACACCAATAAGTGATGATGATGATGATGATGATGATGATGCTGACACTGATGATGAAGATGTTCATATGATAACAACAAGAATAAGTTTTCATCTGAATATCATTAAAAAGGTGAGCATGAAATAATAACACTAGTAACAATAATCATGATTCTGTCAAAGTTTAACCTATGTCATAGGAGCTGGAGGAGGAGGAAGGAAGGATTTGGGGAAGAACACAAAGGCAAAGTCAGAGAATTCCAGCCAGATTTACGTACAATAGGAATTATGCTATGAAGACCACAGAGAAACACGGAAACACTAATGAAGCAGCCACTGCAGATACCTCTGGTTGACTTAGCATACTAGCCCATGTCATGTAACCACCCTTAAGAATTAGACATGGATTTTTGCAGTCAAATGATGGCTCTACTAACAAGTGTAAGGATTATGATGTACACAGACAGGGTGGCAGGATGAATGGACCTTTCAGAAGCCAAGACAAATCAGAACTAATGAGAAAGACCAATGCTCACCTGAAATATGAATTTTCACCAAAATTATTTGATCAGGATTGTGCTGACCACTAAAATAGTAAGTTATGAGAGTCTATGAAATGGACCAAAGCTAAAATGTGCTCATTGTGTGTCATTAGTATATCATAACAAAACTAAAAGCAATGCCTCAGTTCTAGGCACAGAGTCACAGGCTTCACTCTTTTATTAATAATGCTTTCAGTTGTAAGATATGCAATATATTACAAGTCAAAGAAGGCCAATTGTAAAAATTAACTTCATTTCTATACCCAGGTTAGATGAAATAAGAGTGTTAATTGAGAAGTTACTTAAATATAAGCTCATAAACAAAAACTATTATTTAACAAAAGGCAATCATTTAATCTAACTTCTCAATTGTTCACAATAAATAAACATAAAGGATAACAGGAAGCTAGAGACATCAAACATAGGATCAGAAAAAAATGAGAATACTATTACAGATAATTCACATGTATTTTAACACTTTACAATTTATCAAGGATTTTTCTTTTAAAAAATTGTCTTGAGATAGATGGCACAAGCATAATTACAATACACTTATTTGACAATTGAGGAAACCAAATCTCAGAAAGATTAAACCAGTAGATTTGCTTAGTGATCCAATCATTCCTTCCCATTTTGTCAGGAAAATTCATGAGATTTTTTTTTCACAAAAAAGTGATATGAAAATTCTAATTAGCATCATTTTAATTCAATTCCAATCCTTAGTTTTATCAGTGCTCTTCTCATTATTAATCCATTTTAACCCATCTTAATCAATTCCCAGCAGTGAGCTTCTATCCAAAAGCTGATGTCCTTACTCAAATTGCAAGTCGTGTCTGCTTACATTCCTGATAATCATAGCTTACTGCCAAATAGACAGTTGAGAGAAATTAATACTCATGAACTGGCATAATTTTTGAATACTAGAAGAGAACTAGAAAACCTAGTTTTACTTTCTAATTTTGCTACTTATTAACTTTTGAGCAAGTAATTTCCACTATGGGTCTCAATTTCCTTATTTGCAAAATGAAGATTTTGTACTATGTGTTCTCTAAGTCTCTTTAAATTTTGTCCTTCATCTCTTTGAGATATCTCACAGGATTCCCTAAAAGATTTCTGACCCCAGTTTTCATAGTGCTTGAGCACGATAAAGC
The DNA here is from genome assembly GCF_016433145.1 of Gracilinanus agilis. Lineage (NCBI taxonomy): Eukaryota > Metazoa > Chordata > Mammalia > Didelphimorphia > Didelphidae > Gracilinanus > Gracilinanus agilis. The sequence goes on from NC_058132.1 coordinate 168,384,504, forward strand.
CAAAGAAATAGAATTGGGTTACTGTTAGCAGAAGGTTACAAAGACAATTATAGACATTAATATTTCCAACAGTACTAAGTGGCCCTATGTATAAAATGCTGAAGTTGCAGAAAGAATGACACACAGTTCAAATCCTGCCCCAGATGCCTACCCAGTGCAAAACACCTAAATCTCTGAGCTTTGTTAAGATGAAAAGAACTATAATAATTAACATGGTTGTCTATAGGATAAGATCACCACATAAATATTGATTATTATGCATAATACTATCATTAATCAGTTCGCTTTCTTTCTTCTTATCTAGAACCATACTTCCTAGCCACTTGTGAGCTGATAGGATTGGTCACAGGCACTAAAAGAATGAGCAATAAAACAACTATAAGTTTAAAAGACAATTTGAGATCCTTATCACCTCTTTCCTACAAGGCTTCCATAGCTCCTAAACTGATCCTTGTCTCCAGCCTGTCCTCTCTCCAATGCATATTCCATACAGCTACCAAAGCACTATCCCTAAGTGCAGGTTGATAAAGTTATGATATTGCCTCTAAGGTTAAAGACAAATTACTTTCTTTGGCCTTAAAAATCCTTCCTAATTGAACTCCAGCTTGCCTTTCCTGGCAAAGTTTACCTTTTTGCCTTTCACACATGTGAAATTCTAGCCAGACTGATCTTACACAGGTCCTTTGTACCCAAAAGTCCATCTCCTGTCTTCAAGCCTTTGCAGATGTTGATACCAATTCCTAGAATGCCCTATCTCAGCATTGGCAAAGCCGTGACGCATGTACCCAGCCAGCATTTAGGGAGCTGCTCTGTTCCCCTCTTCTGAGGCCCAAGGACATTTTTCTGCATGCCCCAGCCTTCTGTTCAGTCACCCTAAGCAAGCACTTTCTCCCTCAACTCTCTCCAGGCATCTCTGAGCTCAGACACCTTGAATTTGCCCTCTGGGCACTGGAACTCAGAAAAGGTTCTCCAAGGACACCTCTTAGGGATCTGCCTCTTAGAAGCTCTAGCTTCCTCCAAAGCTTGGTTCATTGGCCATATACTATAGGAAGCTTCCTGATTACTTAAGTTGTTCTGTTTACCTGCTATATCCTCTGAGCAGAATGTAAGCTCTTTGAGGATAAGGAACATTTTTCCCCTTATTTTTGTCTTTGTATACAGGTAGGTTGCACAAACAATAGAGTGATGGTCCTGGATTCAGAAAGACCAGATATCAAATCCAGGCTCAGACATTTAATAGGCTGTGTGAACCCTGGGAAAGTCATTTAACCTCTGTTTGCCTCTCTTTCCTCATCTGTAAAATGGTGATAACATTAGCACCTACCTCCCAAGGTTGTTGTGAGGATCAAAACAGATTCTCACTGTAAAAGACTTTAGCACAGAGCCTGTCTGGCACATAGCACTTCATAAATGCTAGCTATTATTATTATCATCATCACCTCCAGTGCCTTTCCTCACATTTTGCCTATAATATGTGCTTAATAAATGCTTGTTGGATAGACTGGCATCAAATCTGAAGATTTCCTTTTGTTTTCTGTTTCTAGGAGGAGCTGGTAAGGGATGGGATTAGAACAATATTTTCAAGGGAAAAGTGATTTTGTTTAAAAATCATCAGGCATTAAAGATAAGACAAACTGTGGCCAAGTGAAGAACCTTGATCACATTAAGCAGTCCAGGTTTTACATGAGTAATTTTTTTTCAATTTCTTGTTATTTTGTTAAAAGCTTTCCTTTTACCACAATATGAGTATATTGATGTGAAAAACAATTTACATTTTCTTGCTGTTGCATTTATATTTTCAGCCAAAAGTGCTTTTTCCTATTTAAACCTCTACCTGAAATGCAAAATTGAACCCAGAAAGCCCAAAGACCTCGGCATTTCATTCATCACACCAAAGCCCCTTTAATGCGTTTGCCTCTTAATGGCAATGTTTAGCTTCAAAAGTATATGTCTCTGTTTACACACACACATGCAAAAACTTTTAGCAAAAACTTTTAGGCAGGTCTCGCATCATATTTCTCCATTTTATAGGTTGCTGTGGAAACAGATTATCCCCATAGAAGTGAAAAACCATGTTTGAGTCTAATGCAAAGAACAATCCATAGCATGAAAGAGAAGAACAGCTGGGAGTTGGAGTAGTGTAAGCTGACATGTCAGACAGTAGCCAGACAAAGTGAGCCAGGCACTGTCTGAAGGAAGGGGGAAAAAAGAAAAAAAAAAAAAAGAGGAGGTGGGGGAGAGGACCGGGGGTGGGAGTGTGGAGGGGGAAAAAAAAGTAACAACTGAACACTGTCAACAGAGTCTACAAAATGGGCCAGCTGTTCGCTCTCATCATAACTAAGAAAATACAGAGAGAATTCCAGGGTTGAGGATTAAATTTACTGAAAGAGGGGGGAGTAAGCCCTAAATGGAAAGAATGAATAAGATTTCAGACAAAACAGCCTCTACTCAGAAGCTTTTATTGGAAACTGTTTGCAAAGCATGAATCTGTGCTATGGATCCAACACACACTTTGCTGTATTGTTTCAGGTATAAAGGTGGATGTGCAGAAGACCTTCTCCTTTCCTATAATGTGAATTCTGCTATCTCCTTCCTGAGTGAGTGAGGATCTCCATGACTAGAACCTTAACAGGACAGAAATCAAAAACTTACACTGGCCTGTCCCATTGGAGATGATAGTAATGGCCTCCTTTTTTTTTTTTTTTTTCTTCTTTTAGCTTCTATCTTATGCTCTTTGGTGATTGCCGAAACTTAAGTTAAGGAGAGAGAGAACTTTGGGTACTCAGCTATAATAAACAACATGATTCAGTGTGAAGAGAGATCAAAAACCAAATGTCAGGAATTTGTAACCCCAAATTGTAACCCCAAGAATGACATGAAATGTGTGACTTTGGAAAAGTCACTTAACTCCTCTTGGTCTCAGAGTTTCTTCATTTGTAAAATGAAGTTGATTAAGTGGGGGGAAATGCCACTCTATAATCTTGGTTCTATTAAAAATATCAATAAAATTAATAAAAAAAACAATGTCAAGGAAGGTGGTCAAGCCGTACCAGATCTCAAACTGCATTATAAAGTAGAAATCATCAAAATAATCTGGTACTGGCTAAGAAGTAGAGAAGTAGGGGCTGCTGGTTAACTCAGTGGATTGAGAGTCAGGCCTAGAGACGGGAGGTCCTAGGTTCAAAATCCAGCCTCAGACACTTCCCAGCTGTGTGACCCTGGGCAAGTCACTTGACCCCCATTGCCCACCCTTACCACTCTTCCACCTAGGAGCCAATACACAGAAGTTAGGGGTTAAAAAAAAGAAGTAGAGAAGCGGATCAGTGGAAAAGATTAGGTAAACAATAAATAGTAGTAAAATGACCATAGTATGCTATGTTTCATAAACCCAAAGGCCCCAAATTTTGACAAAAATTGCTGTTTAAAATAGAGAACAGTATGGCAGAAACCAAATATAGTCCAACAATTCACAATATATTCAAAGATAAGATCAAAATGATTTAGAACTAGAGGGTGATACCATAAGCAAATTAGAAGAGCATGAAATACTCCTGCCAGACCTACAGATAAGGGAAGAATTTATGACCAAATGAGATAGAATGCATTAAAAGATGAAAAATGGATAATTTTGATTGTATTAAATTAAAAGGGGTTTCCAAAAGCAAAACCAATGCAACCAAAACAATGTAACAATCTGATTATAACTAATAAAGAATATGAGGCCATTTCCCTGAAAATAATATTATTAATGGGGATATGCAATTCCTATTAAACAAGAAGGAATCTTTTTGTTAGTCTCCTGCAAAAAAGAGCAAGTGAGTCCTGCCTCTTGCTTATAAAGGGAGTTGTGTCTTCTTTTCTGATTGGCCTGACAGTTCTACCTTTGGATCGTCCTTTGACAATCTCTACTGGTGAATATTTCAAAAAGAGATGAACTTAGAGACTTTCACTCCTCCCTTGTTATTTCATCACAGAGGAGGTGGGTCTTTACCTTATACAAAAAAATACCAGCTCATTCTTTTATCAGCAAGTGGCCTGGACCACCATATTTTAAATACGTCCAAGTTCAACATAACTGATCAGCCCACTTTTAATCTTTCAAATCTGTCAGGGTTCACCCTGATTGATTAACCCTGTCCTTATTCCTTTTATCCTTTTAAGATATTAACAAAAGAAGGAAGATTTGATAGCCTGTAGAAGAAACTTAGGAGTAGCCTCAAGCTTGGGATCAGGCTTTTTAAGCCTAAGTTGGGAAACAAGTGTAAAATGATTTCATGTAATATAATTCAATATTAATTTTCCACATTTAGAAGAGAAGCAGAAAGATGGAGAAAAATTTTTACAAGCCTCTCTTATCAAAGCCTCATTTCTAAGATATATAAAGAAATGAGTCAAATTTATAAGAAAATATATCATTCCTCAATAGATAAATGAACAAAGGATATGAACAGGCAAGTTTCAGATGAAGAAATCAAAGCTATCTGTAGTCATATTTTAAATGTTCTAAATTACTAATGATTGGAGAAATGTAAATTAAAACAACTCTGAAGTACTACCCATCTGATTGGCTAAGATGACAGGAAAGAAAAATTATAAATGTTGGAGAGGATGTGGGAAAATTGGAACACTAATGGACTGTTGGTGAAGTTGTGAACTAATCTAATCATTCTAGAGAACAATTTGGAACTGTGCCCAAAGGGCTCTAAAACTGTAAATATCTTTTGACCCACCAATACCATTACTAGGTCTGTATCCCAAAGTGATTCCTCACCAAAAAGCAAAAATGACCTGTTTTGCCCAAAAATGTTTATAGTATCTCTTTCTGTGGCAGCAAAGAATTGGAACCTGAGGCTATGTCCATCAATTGGGAAATGACTGAATAAGTTATAGAATATCATTATAATCAGAAACTGTTGTGCTAGAAGTAATTAGGAACTGGATGATTTCAGAAAAACCTGAAAAAGCCTATATGAACTGATGCAAAGTAAAATGAGCTGAACCAAGAGAATATTGTTCACAATAATAGTAATACTGTATCATAATCAGCTCTTCTCAGTAATATAATGATCCAAGACAAATCCAAAAGGCTCATACTGAAAAATGTTATCCACCTCAAGAGAAAGAACTGATGGAATCTAAATGCAGATGGAAGAATACCATTTTTCATTTTATTTTCTTTTGGCTTTTTTTTGTTTGTTTTCTATGAATCTTCTTCTACAACATGACCAATATGGAAATATGTTTTATATGATTGCACATGTATAAACTAAACCAAATGTATTGCCGTCTCAGGATATTAGAAAATAAATTTTAAAATTGTCATTACATGTAAATGGAAAAATATTATTTTTTTTAAATTTTAATGATAAAAATCCTATTTCTAAACTTCAACATGGAGTCAAATGCTAAGAATGTGCAATGGTCATTGTGTTTTTGAGCTGAAAAATAATGTCATCCAGTCCACTCATCATTTTACAGATGAACAAAATTGAGGATGAGAGTTGGGGATATGACTTGTTCTAGGTCATAAAGTTGAGAGAACAGGAGAAAAGGAATAGGTGAGTCATAGCCCAGATCACTAAATCTAGTCAATCTAGTATCCCTCCCATTAAACTACTACCACCACCAAGACAACAAATGTGTAAATGCTACTATGGTTAAGGGCTCTGTGCTAGATTCTGAGAAATATAAGACAATTTGTCATCCAAGGACTTAAATTTGGATCCTGATTCTGCCATTTATTCCCTGTGTGACCTTGAACTTATTCAAATCACCCAATAAATTTTTAGACATAGCTCAGAGGCAACCAGATGGCCCAATAGATAGAGCACTGGACCTGGAATCAGGAAGATTTGAGTTCATTTCTGATCTCATATATTTAAGAGTTGTGCAACTCTAGGCAAGTTGCTTGACTTCTGCCTGCCTCAGTTTCTTCATCTGTAAATAATGTTATTGTTGTGAGGATAAAATGAGATAACAATTTAAAGTGTTTTGCAAATCTTAAGACACTATATAAATGTTATTTTTTATTATTATCATTATTTCTTAAGAGCCTGTTATATGCTAGACAATGTGCTAAATACTGGGAGTAGTAAATACAAATATCCAAAGATGAAATAATCCTGCCTCTCCAGGAGCTTGCATTCTTTTAGGGAAGTCAACAGGTCATATAAAACACCCTCTCAAAAGTCCCTTCCTACCTGGGTACTCAAAGTAGCAATTGGGTACCCAAAAAGCAACTGACTATTATTCTTTCAGGTTTCTAGAGATAATCCTGACAGGCTATCATTCTAGTACTATTGCTCACAATCCCCCTTCTAGTTTGTTTCCCATTAACAATCAGTTAGACTTAATCAGGCTTTATAAAAGTTCTCTCCTGAGATGGTATGACTGGAAGAGTTGGCACAAACTATTCCTGCCAAAATCATGAGGAATGCTCTTCTATAGGTATACATAGCATTCATGGGAAAAGTAAAACCAAATTTAGAATACTATTGTAATAACTATATTATCAAACATTTGGCGTGACTTCAGGGTTTGCGAAGCACTTTACATGAATCATCTCATTTGATCCTCATTGCAAATGTAGGAGGTAGGTGCTATCATTATTCCAATTATCCATATGAAGAAACAGAGGATAAATAAAAGAACTTAACACATATGGTGAAGGCATAACTCCTAATGCCTGCACAAGTCCATTTCTCCCTTCATGGAGTAGTTATGATATTTCCCTTAGGTAGAGTTCTTTGCTGTGTTCTGTGGGTCAGTTCCTTCCTAGAACCCATAACCAACATCAGAACATCTGGGCCTTTGGAATCTCTAAGATAACCACTTGTACAATTCCACCACAGAATATACCTTCATTAAAGAGTAAGAAGGAGAAAACATAAGAGACAGAGTGATAAGACCATCTAGTCACCCAGATAGGATACAGCTTGTCTTTCCCCCCATTTAACTATTCAGACATTCCTCAAAGCAGTTTCATGCTTCAAAGTCAAAAAGGAGATAGCACTGAAGGTATGGGGTTGCCCCTTTTATATGCCCCCTGAGTTTGTGGTTCACTTGTTTCAGTCATGTCTGATTCTTCATGACCCCATTGGGGGTTTCCATGGCAAAGATACTTGAGTGCTTTACCATGTCCTTTTCCAGCTCATTTTACAGATGAGGAAACTGAGGCAAACAAGGATAAGTGACTTGCCCAGCCAGTAAGTATCTGAGGCCATATTTGAACTCAGGTCCTCTTGATTCTAGCCTAGCCCTCTAAACTTGGACTTGGGAGAAATTAGATACCTAAAAAGGTTAGTCACTCTTAAGTGATCAGATATTCTATCTTCAGCAGAAAATTTGAGGACTCTTCATCATCACAGATTACAAGCACCTTTGTCAACATGTGTGGCTGCAGGTTTTCACCAACCTTAGGCATGTCGATGGGATGGCAACCATGCAGATCATATCTGCTCATAGTCCAAGATTTACCCCCATGGTGGAGTCTAATCCCATTCCATATCTATAAGTATATACATAAGAAATACAAAAGAAATGGAAAGTAGACTTGGAAAAGACAGATTCAGTGAAGGGACTAGAAAGAACTTCATGTAGAAGGGAGAGCTTGAGCTGATTGTTGAAAGAAATGAAGGATTCTATGAGGTAGAAAGGAACTAAGAGAAAAATCTCTACCATTGTCTTTGTATCAACAAAATGTAAGGATTGGACAAAATTGCCTCACAAGTTCCTTTTACCCTTAAATCTGTGATACTAAGATCCCATGTTCCTTGACCTCAAAGAATTTATAATTTACTAGAAGAGCTTTTGTTCTTTTGGATAGATAGACAATGTATACACAGAAAAAATGAGTGCAAACTAAATGTCAAGTAGTCAGTCTTTCAGTCAACAAGCCTCTATCAATTGTTTGCTATGTGAGAGTCACTGTGCTAAGTGCTCAGTATACAAATAATAGCCAGATTTTATAAAACACCTTAAAGTTTACAAAGCCTTCTACAAGTATTATCTCATTCTATTCTCACAACAACTCTGGGAAGTAGGTAGGCTCTTATTTTATCCCCACTTTTCAGATGAGGAACTGAGGCAATAAGTGATTTGTCCAGGATCACAGAGCTAATAAGACTCTGAGGTAGAATTTAAACTCATGTGTTCCTGACTCCAGACCCACATAGATGCTTCTAAAGACAGACAAAAATATCCACTTCCTTCAAGGAGCTCACATTCTAATTTAATAAAGTAATTTCAAGATGGAGAGACTACTAACAACTAAGAGGATATTAGCCTTGAGTAGCATAAGCCATAGTTTTTCTTTTTCATATTATTCAGAGTCCAGTAAGCCAAACCACCAGGCAAGAAATGAAACTAGGTAGCCACGGAATAGAGAGTGCTAGGGCTGAAGTCAAGAAGACCTTAGTTCAAATCCTACCTCAAACAGTAGTGGCGTGATCCTGGACAAATCTCTCCACCTGTTTAGCTTAGTTTCCCTGACTGTGAAATGAGGATAATAACAGCAACTACCTCGAATGATAATTGTGGGGCTTAAATTAGTCAATATTATAAAATTATATAGCACAGTTCCTGAAACATAGTAGGCATTCTATAAATACTTTTTGTTTTTCTTGCTTCCTCTAAAAATCCTTCAGGAAAAGAATGGAATTCTTGAACTCCACCAGAAAACTTAGATGAAAAAAGACTAGTTTTTAAGCCTTCTAGTCCAAAACCTATAGAGAGTAATTAATCATAAAGGAAGCAAAGTACCTGTAGGTGAAGCTTGAGGAAGCAGGCTTATAAGGCAGCTTTAAAAATAAACTCTGTGGCCTCTTATTAAAACCTGAGATATCATGGTGAACCTGGGGAAATCAGATAGCAAGTGTGCCTGGGGAAAATTAGGCATTTGTCTGAAATAAATTAAATATGTCCCACCTTGACTTTGGATTAAGTATTTTTTTTCTTTAATTTTGTCTTTGCAGAAATGCATATGTAAAAGGAAATACTGAAATCTCACCTGAAAACAGCCAACAAATATCTCAGCAAAAACATAAACTAGTATCTATGAATGTGTGCTAGAATGTCTTTGGAAAAGGACTTGCCTCCCCTTCCTTCCCCTTCCCAAAGAAAAATTTCTGGAAAAGATTATTTCCAAGCTAGAACTTCTGGAAAAACTAAGGGTGTTTGTTTCCCACTAGCTTATACTCATTAAGAGGCAGCTAGGTGACACAGTGGATTGCATGCTGGACCTGCAGTCAAAAACATCTAGGTTCAAATTCTATGTCATATACTTATTAGCTGTGTGATCCTTTGCAAATCATTTTGCTTCCATTTTGTCAACTTTAAAATTGGGATAACAGAGCCTAAACTTGTAGGATTGTCATGAAGCTTTTAGCACAATGCCAGCTACATTGTAGGGACTATATTTTTTTCACTAGGTTCTTTATATCATCCCTTATAAACCAGGGCATTGAGGTAATTGTATAGAAATTCATTTCTTCAAATAAGGAAGAGAAAGAAAGAGAATATATATATACCCAATCCTGAAAACAGAAGCTATCTTGTTCCAGGTTTTCTTGGACACATGAACTTTACATTTCTTTAGGTTTCCATGTTTGGCCCAAAAAGATGCATCTGACAGCATTTTCTCTTGGGTATTTTATTTGTAATTTCAAGACATTTCCACCAGAGAAATTGCAGTGCATTAATTATAGAAGCTGTTTCCTTCTTGCTAACTGAAAAAATGAATAGGACCAGACTTGCTTCTGATATAGCAAGTTCTTAGTTAAGAAAATATAGAAATTCACATTTACATTAGCATTGAACAGAATTCTATCATATTTTTGACATGTAGATATATAGGAGCTTCATTACATATATTCATGTGGTGGGGGAAAAGTTTATATAGTCTGCTTTTTTATGACTCCTGAGTTCTTTATTTATTGTTATTTATTGTTATCCTCTAGTCCCAACTTCTGAATTGGGAAGAGATTTCTTAGGAATTCAGTTAGGGTTCAGCGTACCCTGTATAGTATTGTATAGTAGCTCGTATAGTAAAAGAAACCTGGGACCTAGATTTAAGATAACTGGGCTGTAATTGTAGTATCATGGAAAGCTCTGGATTTTGAGATGGAAAACCTGAGTTAGAAAACTGACTATACTTAGTGTGTTACCTTAGGAAAATTACTTTCCCTTTCTGGGACTTAATTTCCTTGTATATAAAACGAGGGATTTGAATTAAATGCCCTTTAACTTATACTCCAGTTCCAGCATTATGATTCTTTCATCCTACTGAAGAATTTAGGGATTTATTCAAATATGGGCTCCCAAGAACTACTAGATTTGAGACATTTTGGGCTAGCACAATTTTTCATTAAAAAAAATCATATCTATGGACTCCCATAATGTGTTGACTAAATCAGATGAACCAAAGGGAATACCAGTTCAAAGCAAAAGTTTTAAACTCAAAGCAAAATAATTAAATTACACAGAAAATAAATGACAAGAAAATACTAACTAAACCTGTACATTTGCCTACATGTTACCAGAGTCAGGGGATCACACTCAAAGAACACATAATGAGGGAATAAATACACAGAGTCATGTACAGAGTAAATGAATGTGTTCTAGGCAACTCACACCTTTAACACTGAAGAACTGCTTTTGTCCCCTGGTAATGTAGTCAAACAGCTCTCTTCCCAGTATCTCTTATGAACTACCCTCTGTTAACAGCTGAATTTTTCTTCTCTCTACTGTGTATATACATTGAATTGTTGTCGCTCTGTTGGTTCTTATCGACAGTGTGACTTCTCTCCCTCAAGAACAGGGATATATGACTTTGTTAGCCCATAACCCTATGGCCTATCTTAGTTCATTTATGTTCCAGATTCTACCCAAAACCATTGTGGGGCCTAAGCAGAAGGCTCAGTAGGGTCAACATGTAGTATATCAATGCTTGCCAAAAATAACACCATAGGATTTGCTCCATACATCTTGATGTTTGAGCAAAAACCACATTTTCCTATTAACTTGTGCTTCAGAGTCTCAGAAGATAGAAATATTGAATTGAATCCAAAAATTTTTATTTTATAAAGAACATTTCTACAGAATCTCAATTGGGAAGGAATAATAAACCTTTAACTACACACTAACTGAAGAGAATGGAATAAAGATCCCCCCTTGATTCTTTGTTGTATCTGAATAAATTCAAACCAGTCTGCTAAAATTTTAGCTGAAAGAAACCTACCACTTAGTGATGGTCTCAGCTCCAAAAAACTTCTAGTAGGAACAAGCAACATGATGATATCTCAATTCATTTCTAAGATTTCCAGAAAACTAATAGAATTCTGCTTTTAAAAATCATAGTGTACATGGAATGCAAGATAATAAATCTTTGGAAAGTAATCTTGCCCCAAGCAGTCAAGAAATTGGGTAACTTTTCATTGTAGAAGATAATCCTTGATACTGGTAATCACCCTGAAAAAAAACAAAACATTACAGCCCATAATAGATGAGTATGGAGAGTCCTAGTTTCCTCATAAGCAGAGGAAATGGGAACTCACTCAAGTAAACTCTGAGAAGAGTGTCTTCAACAAATCAGGAAGAGTGTCAGAACTAAATTACAGCTTAGAAAATGAGATGTGCTAAGAACCTTTCTGTGTGAATGGATCCATATTTAAATTATGGCTTTTCCCTTTACTAACTGGCCTTTGGTTCTTAAGCAAGTCACTTCTTTTCCTTGGAAGTCAGTTTTCTTAGTCATAAAATTAAAAAGCTTGGGTACACAATCTCTAAAATCCCTTCCAGTTTGAAGTCTATGATTCTATTACTCTGCTGAGAAAGAAACATTATGTTGGTACCCACTAAAGGATCAAGGAAACTGAAGAAACTGTTCCAGTCCCAAAGGTACCTCTGTTCAGATGATCACAAATAATCCTGAACCCAGAGACAGTTATTTTCTTCTCTAATACTTCAGTTGCGGAGATGTCTAGGGAATGAAGGACTAAATAGAATATTAACATTTAGCACATTTGATTCTATTTTCTGCCACTAGGGGAGTTCAATCCTATGTTTTATTTCATGTGAAAATTTCCTTTCAATGTCTTTTTCATCGCTATGATGCTAGTTATGGCCTATGCAAATAGTTATCCTTAAAGCTTCAGTTAATATAATCAGAGGGAGAGGTTGTATCTTGTGCCATTTTTGTCATATAATCTTGCCCTCACAAAAGCATTGTTCCATCTACACTATGAATCCCAACCTCAACACTTACTAGCTAGGTGACAATGGACCAATCGCCAAACCTCTATGAGCTTGAATTTCCTCATTTGTAAAATGGTGTCAGCAATACTCATAATACCAGCCTTACCTGGGTTGTTGTGAAAAATGCTTTTGTAAATCTTACAGTGTTATACAAATGTAAATTATTTTTTATTATTCAGTACCCAAGTAATAAAGAAGTACTCATTAAATTCCTACAATGTACTAGATCCTATGCTAGGTTCTGGGGCTACAAAGATAAAAACGCAGCAGTCCTTGCCCTCAAGAAATTTTCAATCTATTGAAGAAGCTTATGGTTCTGTCTTGGCACAGTTGTGAAAGTTGATACACCCCTAGAGAGCATCACACCTTTGCAAACATGCTAGACATTCTTAAGGATCTCTTATCTGCCTCAAACTCAGCTCAACCATGAGGAAATAAAGGCATTTCTTGGTCAGCACCAGTCCAGATGGATAGAATTTCAGGCAACCTAATGATTTCTGAGTATGATTAACCAACCTGCATGTCAACTGCCAAGTTGCCATAGGTAAGTGGTGGTGACCTCAAGCATCGGATAATCTGACAGTGTCTAAACACCCAATTTCATCCCCCAGGCAGCAGCAATCAGACTTACAGATCTACCAATGGCCCTCTGAACTCCATCTACACTTTGCTAAAGGATAATCAGAAGGGAGAATGATGCAGGTCCTTCTGTTAACTCAGGGTCTTGTTTATCCACTGCTTGCAAATGAAGCCATTTAACAGCAAAGAGATTCAGTTCCAAGAAGGTCTGCGCCTCCAGTCACCTTGTGAAGACTGTGGAGACTGGGGGAAAACTGCATGGCAGTAAATAGCAAACATGTTTTTTGTTGTTTTTATTTTCTCTTTAAGTAATGCTATGCTCTCAATGATTCTCTTAGGGAAGAGTCTGGCTAAATGGCTCATAGGAGATGATTGATTGACAAGATGCTTTGTTTCCATTGTCTCTGAGATAACTACAACTATTCTGCATCTAATCTGCTAACTCTCGCATCAATATGGTATCTTATAAATCATGAATAAACATAAAATACCCAGAGAGGGAAACTGCAAATTTCTTCAAATGAGGACAATTAAGGAATTGATTTTATTATTTGTCATGAAATAGAAGCCAAACAATTCCCTCCCCCCCTCTGATAGCTACAGAAAATACTTTAAAACTCAGTGCCAAAATAGCCAAAACCAGTGAGACACATGAGAACCAAAGAAAAGCTTATATTCAGTACTTAGTACTCAATACACAGACCCAAGGTAGACTCAATCTTTCCTAAGTCTTTTCCCAGGTCTCCCTCCCTCCCTCAAAAAAAAGGAATTCCAAGAGAAAATCACTTCACTAACAAAATAAAGAGAAAGAAATTTCCTCATAATTCCATTGATTCTTCCTATGGACTTCCCCAACTACTTTCTAGAAGTCTTGCTACTTTTTTTTTCTTGACAATGCTTGTCTTATATCCAGAGCCAGGATCACCAGAGGCAATGTTATAAAATAATATACTACCACTACCTTTCCTTTGCATATACCATTTCTCCCCTTCATGGCACCTCCTTCTTCTTAATTCTGGTTTCCAGGACCCCTACTGTTGCTATTTGAACACTCAGAATTTGTTTCCCATTGCTCAATTTCTCTGTATGTAAAACAAGAGACATTCCAGATAATTTTGTCCAGTTCTGTATTTCACTTTGAGGAACCTAAGATCCCCAGAGGTGAAATATCTTGCCCAACCCACTCAAAATTGAACATGCTTTTTAAGTGCCTACAATTTGTTAGGAAATATGGTAGGTGCTAGGGGAGATGAAGGTTGATTGGTCAATGAACATGTTAAGTGCCTACTATATGCTAGGCATTGTGCTAAATGATGGGAATAGAAAAAAAAAAAGATAAAGACAGCCCTCACTCTTAAGAAATTCACTGTAATGGGGATGAGAACAAGCAAACAAAACTGTATAAACAAGCTAAATCCTGGATAAATAGGAAATATTTATGTCTACTTCCATAAAAAGGACTGATGATAAATAGAAATAAGACATCGTGAATGATTTCACCCTTACCCTATTTTAAATAGACCCATGAACATGTTAAATCAATAATTTTATCTCTAAGATTATTCCTAATCAGTATTATATAGTTTAATGTGATTCCATAGGGATAGTAATTAGTTAAATATTAACAAACTAATCAGAAGAACTAGTTATACTTTATAATTGAATAGTTTCTAAAAATGAGTCTTTCATCTCATAAAACTCTATGTTAAACTCTAATTTGACAGCATAGCTTGAAGAGGACCTCCTTCTAGATGTCAGAATCCTGAGTGGAGTCTCGTGGTGCATTGAAAAAGTGGAAAAAAAACTTTACACCCAGTATTCCTTTCTTTATGACCCTTACTGAGTAGGCTGGGCTGCCTTAACGAGAGTCTTGAAAAATCAGGCTACCCAATAATAAAGTGGACCTGTTGATAAAGTGAAATGGATGAGCTGATCGCTACATGTCCACCTACTGTTTGGGAGCAGTGTGACCAGGGCCCATACCGAAAGTTTGGAGTCCATCAATGAAATGACTCATTGATGCCTGGACTGTCCAGGCATGAAAGGATAGATCTGGATATTGAAGGATCTGCATCCTAGAGAAGGTAAGTGTCTCAGACCATGAGGAAGGTGTAAGATCCTATTTGTTGGAGGGGTCCCTCTAGTTATTGGCTCAGAGCTCTGTCTCAGTTGTTTTATTGTGGATTGGACAAATTTCTGGCATTATGACATAGATTTATATACACATACCTTTTTGTCAAGCAATACCTTCTCTAATGGAGGGAGGAAATGGAGCCAAATGGAGTAATTTAATGTAACAAACAAATATATAAATTTACATTTAAAAGAGAGAGAGGACTAGGACCCAGTCTTCAGACACTCAGTCCAATGTTATCTTTTATAGTACACTACCTCTAAATCTACAAAACTCTAAAATTTTGGGTAAAATACTTTACTCCATATTGTTATATTATTTCTCTCAGGGGTATAAAATGCAAATTTACCTTAAGCACAGAACTGATCATGTGATTCTTAATAGAGTACATTCTTACTTCAGAGGATGAACCTCTAATGGTACAATTTAAAAATCAACATCAGGCCAGGGTGAGATGGTAGAAGGAAGGGGTATTTGGGGTTAGGAGTCTTCATTATTTTCTCTTAAGTCTCACAAAGAGGTGACTATCTACTCTATCTAAACCTGACTGGTCCTGAAGAAAACAATATCTCTAGTTTTCCCATCAGATCCAGGAATGAACTTGAAAGGAGCTTCCAAACTAAGTCAATAGATACTTTGAATCTTTAACCCCATTCATCTTTCAGACTTCCCTATTTTTGTCAAAGGTACCACCATACTTCTATTATCTCATGTTCATAATCTCAGGTTTATCCTTGACTTTTCACTCTTCCTTATGCCACATATATAACTAATAATTGCCAAATCCTGCTACTTTCATCTTCACAATATTTCTCATGTGTGACGCCTTCTCTTCACTCACACACCAACCAAGCACTGTTGGTTCAGGTCTTCATCACCTCTCATCTAGATGATTGCAATATAATTGTTCCCTTTGCTTTAAATTTCTCACTACTCTAGTCAATTATACCAACTATTATTTCTTAACCAAAGCCAGTGTCTTATTATTGACTTTAGGATAAAAAACACTTTCCTCTTCATAGCTTTTAAAGTAGTATGCCATCTGGCCCTACTCTTTTTCCACTCTCACTGGAGATTTCTCTTCCTCTTGAACTCTTCAATACAAATAAACTCTTTTATGTTTCTTACTTAGGACACACAGATTCTCAGATTCTTGTCTCTCTACTCTTCATCTGATCTTCTGCCTGATATCTGCTCCAGACAACAAGATTCCTCTTCCTGGATAAGCTCATCACCACTAATCTTATTACTCTACTACTAACTCAAGCCTGAACTAACAACACTTCCATCAACCTCTTCTCTCTCCTTAGAGGTCTGGAATACCAAAATTCCTCCCAATCCCTTTTTGGTAAGGACAGAAACTAGATTTTTTGGCTCCCTTTGCATCTACTGGTTTCAACTCAATGGAAAATAGTCTTCATCCCAGCCCTCATTTTCCTGTCTGTCCTTTTATATTTTATTTCTTCTTGTTAAATTGTAAGTTTCTTGAGGGCAAGAACTTTCTTTTTTATTAGTCATATTTCCAGTGCTTAGCAGGTAGTAGTCATTTAATAAATGTTGGTTGGATTAGCCTCTGTGCCTTTTCATTGATCATTTCCTAGGTCTGAAATACAATCCCTTCTTATATCCTCTGCACTGAATCCTCTTCCTTGGAGACATCTAAGGTACCATCTATCTCTCCCAAAGAAACTTGAACTTAACTACTGGGTATAAATTTGTACTCATTCAATTTATATTTCTGTTGCATACACATGTATAAATACATGTACATATGTATATATAGACATGCTAGTTATTTCTCCCATTAGACTGTAAATCAATTGTCAACAGAGATTGTTTTATTCCTTGCATTTGTATCCCCAGAGCCTCACACAATGCTTAGCCCATAGAAGATGATTAATAAATATATCTGTTGATTAATGAATGGATGGATGAATGGATAATGGATGGATGGATGGATGCATGGATGGATGGATGGATGGATGGATTGGCTTCAATGTAAACAAAACAAGACAAAAGGAAAATGGTGAAAAAATACATCAGAAAATCAAGTTAATGAGCAAGAAATGAGAAATTCCTATGGGTAATTGTACCCGGTAGTCTCATGCTTCTACATTATGAATATTTCTTTGAAGAAGACATAAGGTAGATGATAAGTACCAGACATCACTAAAATTGAAATTTGTTTGAGAAAAAATTAATGGTTCCTAAAGATGATTTCAGATTATTGGTGGATTAAAGGTAAAGTTTAATACAAGATGAAAAAAATAAAAATGAGAGACACTACACATAAGTAGAGTAGCTCCAAATAAACAATCTGATTTCAAAAAAATGAAAAATGGACAAATGTAAACTTATTGGCCCTTTAGGTTTTCAGAGAGAAGTTTAACCAACATGTTGCAGTTGTCATAGAAAAAAGATAAAAAAGTTTTCAGAGACTATCTCAGACCAGAAACTTACCAAGTAGAGGGCAAAATAAAGACAATGCCAAGTCAGAATATAAGTTTGCTTGCAAAAATTTGTGTAGGCTGAAAGTTTATAAGATATTTTAGGTCTTTTAAAAGTAAGAAGTGAAGAATTGAAAATGGGTTAGCAGTGGGTTCTTTATATGAAAATCAGCTAAGCCATATCATCCAAAGAACATTTATAGCTGAAACCAGAAGTAAAACAAATAGATATGAAATGAAACAGAACTGCTGAACTATTCTAACCAATAATTATAATGGAACTAACATATTTATACTTGATACTATGTAAGGAAGTTGGTACAATATTTAAGATGAGGTTACTGGACTGACCAAATATATGTGAAAAATTTCAAATCTATGCTAGTGGTTCTTTAGGATTATTCCAAATGAATTATAAAGAATAATAATACTTTTGTCAAAGCAGAGAATCAGAGATTCTATAAGTAAGTACTGTTCTATAAGCTGACTTTCCCATCTCAACACTATTTTTAGGAAACTAGTCTAAACATACATTAAGAATATATTTTTAAACCTTTACCTTCTATCTTAGAATCAATATTTGTATTGGTTCCAAGGCAGAAGAGCGGTAAGGGCTAGGGAATAGAGGTTAAATGACTTGCCCAGGGTCACACAGCTGGGAAGTGTCTGAGGCTAGATTTGAACCTATAACCTCCCATCTCTAGGCCTGGCTCTCAATACACTGAGCCACCCAGCTGCCCAAGAATATTTTTAATTAAATTTGTTTATTTATTTATTTAGAATATATGTTGTTTCCCTCCCCTTTTCCTTCCTACCTCCTGGAGCTGATGAGCAATTCCACTGGGTCATACATGTATCATTATTAAAAACCTATTTCCTTATTATTCATATTTGCAATAGAATGATCATTTAAAGCCAAAATCCCCAATCATATACTCACTAAACCATGTGATCCATCATATGTTTTCCTTCTGCATTTTTCTACTCCCACAGTTCTTTCTCTGGGTGTGGAGAGTTTTCTTTCTCATAAGTCCCTCTGGATTGTCCTGAGTTATTGCATTGCTGCTAGTAGAGAAGTCCATTATGTTAGATTGTGCTACAGTATATCCATCTCTGTGTATAATGTTCTCCTGGATCTGCTCCTTTCACTCTGCATCAATTCCTGGAGGTCATTCACATAGAAATCCCCCAGTTCATTATTCTATTAAGGATACTTTTAATGAAAACACAAGAAGAAAACAATTAGGCATTTGCAGATGAATTTTCTAAAAATGCTAAGTCAATAGTATACTTAGTTTATCATTTATAGAAACATGATTTGATTGTGTCTTTTTGTTGATTTGTGGGTTTCTAAAAAAATTAAGTATTAATTTTTAATAGAATTCAGACATGAAACCTTTCTTAAAGGAAATATTTCTCACACATATGTCCAAATCTTATGGGATTCTTAAGACAGATGCAAATATGGAGAAATTATTCTATGATCTTCTTTGTATCAACATCAGGGAAACGTAAAAGAGGGAACCATTCTCACCTCAGGGATATCAGTGTCATAGAGGATGTTCTAGGCAGAATTCAAAACAGCCATTCCTTGATAATGGCAGATTTATCCAATTGCAGATGACATTGTACTATTTATACCACATAGCAGAGAATGACAGTCTCCTCAATAAAACTGATAATATTTTAGAAACAGAAATATCCACACTGGAAAAAAATGGGTAAAAATGCATTTTCTTCTGATCATGACAAGGAGTTGAATAGGTAGCTCATTAATTGAGTCCATTAGAATATATATCTTAGGTAGACATTGCAAAGGAACAACTTCAATAACTAACCATTGACTAGAAGGTGTAGATCAAGCTGGATTGCATTTGAGAAATTATTCTGTACTTTTTAATAATCCAAAGATGCTCAGTGTTGCAAAAAATGTCCATGTCTTTAATACCAATATTTTTCCAGTGACAAAACATCACCAGAACTGACAAATCAAAATTATAGAGTGAACTGCAATAGACAAACATGATGTGGATATAAATAACTTAGAGAATATTACCAACTGTGATTGACTTGCAAGAGGCAACATAAATGACATCAGCAAAGGCATACATGACCTGAAAAAGGAGTAAAGTAGTCATGTAGGCAAAGTGAAGAATAACAGATGGATAATGGAGGGCTGTACTGAACAAAAGCAAAATATAAGAGATTAAGGTCTCCAGGACTTTAAATGTATTCTCCTGGGGAATTTGTAAGAAGACATGGACAGAAATTACATTAAATGAGAAATACCACAATCTGAGTTAATGGAGCAACACACAGAGAAAGAGAGCAACTGAGACAGATAAAGAGACAGAGAGAGACAGAGAGAGAGAGAGAGAGAGAGAGAGACAGAGAGACAGAGAGAGACAGAGACAGAGACAGAGAGAGAGAGACAGAGACAGAGAGATCTATACTATATATCAATGACATTAAGTGTCCATGTATATTTCTAAATTAACTTTTATCTCTATATTTCTTATGTTAAGGCAATGTAGTTTGATGGCATTTGCATGTGAAATTAATGAATATTCATTAATAATAATGACATCTTGCATTGGTAGAATGCTTGCTTTCTAGTTTACAAAATGCTTTGGCAGAAGACAGAGGGGAGCCAGAGGAAAGCTTAATTATTTTCACAACTTTCAAACTTAGTTCAGAACAATGAGGTTCAATGGAAAAAATAATAATAATGAGTTAAGAGCCAGAGGATCAGAATTCAAATCTCAGTTCTGCCACTTACCATTTGTGTGAACTTAGATAAAAGTCTTCTTTGTGCCTTGGTTTTTCTCTTTGTTATAAGAGGACTAGTCTATTCTGGATCTTCAATGCTACGAAATTTCATTGTCACATATTGTATAGCTATTTGGTGAAATATACTGGAGTTTCCTCCCAATTATTTTACCTAGCTGAAGCAATGGTTTCTATTATTGTAATCTGAAGAAAAGTGAGATACATTAACATCCAATTTAGCCTCCATTAGAAAAGGTGTACGATCTAAAACAGTCTTCAAAGGCACAATTTTGTGGAAGAGCAAGAGTAAGATGCAAACTGAATTTATACACATATAGTCAACAGTTCACCTATCTTGGTGAGAGTATAAAGCAATGCCCCTGAACAGCAGAAAAAGTGATTTTTCTCTGCCTTGAATTTCCTTGAATCAATCAAGTTGAATTATCCAAGTAGTTCCTTCAATTATCTTGCTCCCTTTTACAAATGTGGAAATAGTCACAAAGCTTTTTAATTGTTCTTCCTCTCCAAAGACAAAAATAAAAAGGAACCTCTTTAAAGGAGAGAGTCTGGTCACTGCTAAGTTACCTCTGATCTTCCCTCTGGCACATTCAACATTTACTTCCCCAGCTAGCTACATTTTCAGGCACTTCTCCAGTTCAGCAACTTCTGCCCTCACTCTGCAGCCCTAGGGCTCCCAGAGGATTTCCAAAAGGTAGCTATCTGTGCACCTCCAACAAGTAACCCAGGCTCTTTGTTTCTGTGAGAAAAGCTAAATTAGGAGCCATTCACTGCTTCCTCTCAAGATATTTGGGAGATTGGAACTGGGGGAAGTACAGGACTGTTGAGTGAGGCAGACAAAAGGATGAGAAGTTTGTGGAACAAGAAGTAGAGTATTTGAAGTCTTTTCTTCCTATGGGTTGCTTTCAGATTAGGTTTGATTTTTAAGAGGGGAACTTGGAGTTTAGGCTCCACTCCCACTTTAACTCAAGCTACAGAAGAGAATGAGACCAAGATACAAAGTTTACTTCCCCAAAGGGAGAGTAGCTGCAGAGGAACAGAGGGACCCAAGGTTGTAGCCAGAACCATAGCTCTGACAATAAGAGATAGTTATCATTTTACCTTTAAACACTGTGGAATGACGACAATTCTCCCTCTAAGAGGCTACTTGGAAAGACTACCAAAAAGCAGACGGGGACCTGAGCCTGAGAGAAACTCACAAAACTGTGCTTTGTTCATCATGAAACATGCACAGGGAAGTTGGAGGACCGACTCCACTCAGCACGTCAAATATTTACCTGTGCTGCTTGCAGAATTGGAGAGGGAAAAGTAGACTCATTTTGAAGGCAGAAACATGGCTCCTTTTTTCCATTGGGAGAGGATCACAATAGCATAGAAGGGAAGTTGTGGGTAGTTTACCAAAAGACTGGTCTGAATGAATGCACTAACAGGGTATTCTTTCAAGTGGCTGAAGAATTGCTTCAACCTTGAATTGTAATTCCCCTAATACTTGTTCAATGCACACAAACTGCATATGCTAGAAGGCATATCTTTACTCTTCCCCTCTATTTCAGGGAGTTTTCTTTTTCCCGTTTTATTCTGTGATTGTAGAGTGCTGCTAAGAAGGTTAAGAGAAGATGTAGCTTTGCTTTTATCAATGTTGTATTCACATGGAACATGATGGTGCTGCTGTGACTAGAGCAGTGGTCTCAAAACCACTAAGATCTGGGATCACTTCCTGCCTTTGTCACATACTGGCTGTGCAATCCGGAGCAAACCACTTAACCTCATTCCTCTAGGCTGCTCTAAGATGATATGTTTTAGAGAAGGTTCTGACTTTCACAGGCAAAGGAAGTTTCCTTCTCCAAGAGTTCACTATACTGCTAAACTCAAAGGCATAATCCTTATCTCACTGATGTAATGGTGAACTAATCATGGAATTTATCAACAAATCCATGAAGAGACAGCATGGCAGCCATGGAGTCAGTGAGACCTGAATTCTGTTCCTTACTCTGACACATAGTCAATCAACAAGCATTTATTAAACACTTAATTATGTACCAGGCACTACACTAAGTTCTGGAACTACAAAGGAAGGCAAACACAATCTTTATCCTCAAGGGGCTCACCTTTTAACTCTATGATAATTGACAAAACAGAATGCCACAGGAAACTCTTCTAAGACTCTTAACTGACAGAAAATTAGGCAGTCTGCACCAGTGATTAGAGGTCCTCGGTGGAAATTCCTGAAAACAATGAAATTTCAGATATGAACCAAAAATAATAATAATTTCATAGCACCATAGATTAAAAGTGAGAGGGGATCTTAAGAATTCATTTAGTTTAAAAACCTCATTTTTTTTAGGTGAGAATGCCCAGAATGCTGAACTAATTTGCCCAGGATCAGACATGATGGTACATGGTTGAGTCTAGATCCATGTTCACAAACCTACGGCACATGTGCTGGACCCTGCCAGAGGGGGCTGCTCCCCTCCCCCTCTCCACATTTTTCACATGACCTGCCCCTCTAGTCAGCAGCCCAATGAGAGCACTTCCTCCCCTGTCTGGGGTAAGGTGTGGAGCTCATATGCTGTGTGAAGGTTGCAGTTTGGGCACTCTGTCTCTAAAAGGTTTGCTATCACTGGTCTAGATCTTCTGATTCTAATTCTAATGTGGTCTTTCCATGTAACACATTGACCCATTCATTGGAAGAAAAAAAGACAACTATTGTATTGAAAGTGCAGTCTTAATGTAAGTTTTTCCCTTTCTTTTACATTTCAAAACTTTCTTTTTCGTTTTTCCCCCAGAGATGAAGTACTTTCTGTAACTGTCTCAGTAGATAATTAGGCCCAGAGTACAATATGCATCTGGAAACTCAATACACCACTGACAAAAGAATATGATGAAGGAAAACCAAACAATTGCTTGGCCAACAGAAGTATGCAGTAAAATTGGAAATGCTAAATGAATAGTTTTCTGCAAGAATAATAATACTCATGCTTTGCATTTCTATAGCACCATTATAATCATTATTTTGATTATTATTATTGGGCCAGATCCTATGGGGAGCCAGAGCAAATAAACTTCTGTCTGGGAATAATCTGTTTTCCCAATGAGATATATTAACTCTGCCAGGATAGCAGGGTTCCATTTTGTATCCTGGAAATAGACCAGTGCTATAGGCTCAGTCCTAGGAGGAATGCTACAGTAGTTGCCCTGCAGAAGAAAGCCAATATTGGTGAGGATATTATAAAACTGTGGAGGTGGTATGGCATCCCAATAAACATCAAGGAACTAGACAAAGTTCCTTTTTCTCTCACTTCACAATTGGACTAGAATAAAGGTCTCAAACTAACAGCCCACAGCACTCTTCAGTGCAGCCTGAACCAGATTAAAATGTAATTAGGAACTATTTAACAAAGTAAATAAAATATAGATAACATTTTTTAAAACAAAGCTAATATCAGCACACAAAGGTCCTTATGTATTTTCAATGGCTCTTTTTACCTGAGTTTCATACCACTGGACTAGATGACTACAAAATATAAATTCAGTAGAATACTTCTGTTTCAACAGAATCTAAGATCCAAAAATAGAATTTTAAACCCCTGGGAGAACAGAAATGATTCTTTTCTTTTTGTCTCTCACATCCAGCACAAAATCTGCTGAGGGTGACAATGGATAGCCCATGTACTCTGTCAATATCCATGTGACTACGAGATGGCCCCCAGAATGGCAGCTGTACCTCCTTTGGTATGAGACAACATAAGGAATAGTCACACGAGATAGGCAGATAGAAATGGGTTGCTATCTGTATCACTGACTAGAATTCCCATATCATTTAGACACAATGGAATTTTGAAATATTTCCTCATTGCCTAGCAGAATGCCTTGAACATAGTAGTCATTTAATAAAGGTTTATTGAATTGAATGATCTCTAAGATCCCTTCTAAATCTAAGATAAAATTCTAGGACAGATATGCCCTATAATAAGACTCAACATTATGGAGGTCTAGTCTTGACTCCCTGAAGAGCATTGTGCCTCTGGTTCCTTGCAATGAATATAGATATAATTTGGTGCAGAGATTTGCCTGGTCCTGAGAAGGGCAGCCTTTAGCCCTCCAGTGACCTCTTGAACCTTCTCTCCAGAATTTCAGTATTCTTAATGCCCATTATTTACTTCTCATAAATTCAAAAGTCATTGCCAAAGACTGTCTAAAAAAGGTACTAAAAATACGTGTTGACTGACTGGATATCATTACATTTGAAGGATTAAAAATAGAATGGCACATTTAACCTAGAGAGAATTAGGTAAGGCCAGGAACTGTCTTCAAGGATTTTAAGACACATCAGTGATTTGAATTGTCCAGCTTGGCCCTATGGGCAGAACTAGAGACAAAGGGTAGGAATTACAAAGATGAACATTCCTATAGCATTTAAAGTGAGGATTCTTAACAAATGGCACAGAGTGGACTAGGAAGTCTCCAAAGGTCAGAGGATTTTTTTTTGTTTGCTTGTTTGTTTGTTTGTTTTGATTTTTTCTCACTTGAAGCCTTCCTAAAAAGGCTAGATAGGGGAAGCTAGGTGGTATAGTAGATAGAAAGTGAAGCCAGGAGATGGGGTATCCTGGGTTCAAATCTGACCTCAGATACTGAGCAAGTCATTTAACTCCAGTTGCCTAGCCCTTATTGCTGTTCTGCCTTGAAACTGATACTTATTGATTCTAACAGAGTAGGGTTTTAGTTGTTTCTGCTGTTATTGTTGATTTTTAAGCAATTTATCACCTTCCCAGATTTCAAATTGGTCCCTTCCATTCATGAAATTCTGTGATTCAATGCCATGGTCTGAGATTGTAGCGGTTAAGAGTTTAGAACTGATATTCCATATACAAATGCTACATAATACTAATACTAACTCTATATATTTATAATAAGATAAGATTGGTTCGATTACAACAGAACATTTACTAAAATTTCCATATCCATCTCAGGAGTAGTTTTAAGACGTTCCATTAACACTATTCTCTCTGACGTCCTTCATATTGTCTCCAGCAGGAGAGTTCCCACTGGCACTACCTGTGTTGCTCTCCTTGGCTGTGGTTACCTTTGAGGAGGAGAGAAGTGGGCAGATAAAAACTTGCAATGCAGTTTCCAAGCCTGGTACATTAATGAGCAAAATCCTCCTAGGGTACACTCTGCTTTTAAGTTGAGCACTTTGAGAAGTTTCATAATTTCATTCAGGCTACCAGGGTACCATTTCATGTACCATAGACACAATTTACTGAATAGTTTCATAGTAAGCTAAGACATAATGTTCCTTCCTAAAATGCCTGGCTTATTGTCTGAAAGTGCATATATTTCTTCAATATATCAAAGACATGATTTCATCCATGTTAGTGCTTTCTCTGATCTCTATGAGTTACTGTTCCCCACCCCACAAAACAAAAAAAAATCTTCTTAATGGACAAACTTTTGGTAATGAGCCTCTCTGACCTTAGCTAAGGCTAGTCCTTGGATAGAAGACACAGAGTATGTTAGCAAGTCTAAACTTAAAACCTTTCCAACTCGATAGGGCATGTCAGAACTTATTGATCTCACTATGGTATCATTTGGGAATCCAGTGTTGTCTTCACACTTTGATGATTGGTATAGGGAGTTAAAATTCATGTCCTGGGAAATATTTGGCTCATTAAATTCCATATCATGATTTGTGATCAGGGATACATTTGAAATCCTAAGAGATTTCGAGTACTATACCTTGTTTTTGATAAATTAAATTAACTGAAACAGCTCACTCAGTTTACCCTGGGAAACCAACAACTCAGGTATTATCTTTATTACTCTCACCAACAGTAATGAATTTCTATGATCGAATTTCCTAAGCTACAGAAAAAGAGAGCCAAAGAGCTCTAATGATTTCCCATGGGACATTCCCATCCTGACAAACTCTCTCCAGCTTTCCAATAGACACCCCCCCATAATGTCCAGTGTCTGAGGATCTGCTTTAGGCCCTGGGAGGAGTCAAATTTTTTAAAGCCCCGAGAGACTCAGATAATAAGAACTTCCTTAGACTCAACACTAATTCCAATAGGTCATGTCATATGAGAGTGGGACTTGGGATTTATGTAGCATGAAAATGTAGCACAGTAGGCAGAATTTGTGCTTGAATAGGAAAAGGACCTCCAAGATTTATTGTGATCTAATAATTTTTTGATTCTTGTTTTATGATGCTCACCCCTAATGATGCTCACCTAATCAGAAAGGGTCCTTTAAAGTTAAGTTAGGTAGCCTCTCAGTAAGGGAGAGAAAAAGTACATAGCTCATCAAAAAGTCACAATTAAACACAATGCACAGGTGATATTTTCTATAAATACATGAAGACAAAAGTTGAAATATCAAATTCAGAGATGAATAATCTACTTGAACTGTATTGTCAATTATGTAAAAAAGGAGTGATTCTAAATAAGTCTAGAAAAGTAGATTGGATAACTAAGTGGTACATTGGATGGAATATCAGATATAGTGTCAAGAAGACTCATCTTCCTGAGTTTAAATCTGGCTTCAGATACTTCCTAGCTATGTGACCTTGGGCAAGTCACTTAACTGTTTGCCTCGGTTTTCTCTTCTGTAAAATGATGTGGAGAAAGAAATGGCAAACCACTTCAGTATCCTTGGCAAGAAAATCCCAAGTAGAGTCATGAAAAGTCAGACACAACTGAAATAAGTGAACAAAAGAAAAGCATATTGGGTACCAATACTGGAAGACTAAAATGTTTATATTCCAGGCTTAAAATTTTAGATATTATCTACAGATGAGGAAACTAATGTATTGATGCTGGTCTCTATGTGATTCTCAATTTTCTTCACCAAAAGTTTTTTTTTCTCTTTGAGAGTTTTTCATAACTTTTTGATAGCTTCTCCTCCATAACTTTAAGTCATTGCTTCCTATCTATATCCTTTCTCTGAACCTTTGGAAATCTGTTATGTTCATCTATATATACTCCAACTTCCTGATGGAGGTAAATCCCCTC
Organism: Gracilinanus agilis; assembly: GCF_016433145.1. Classification (NCBI taxonomy): domain Eukaryota; kingdom Metazoa; phylum Chordata; class Mammalia; order Didelphimorphia; family Didelphidae; genus Gracilinanus; species Gracilinanus agilis. The sequence continues at coordinate 168,411,713 of NC_058132.1, forward strand.
TTTCTCTTCAAATACTTTTTTGCTTTTGGCATAACATTGAAGGTCTTCCATTTCACTGGCAAGGGTGTGAAAGTTGTCTTTTTAATTTAAAGAATACTTTATTCTACCTCATAATCTATTAATTACTGAAACATTCCTTGAGTCCTTCATATTCTCTTCCAGCCTTGAACCCAACCTATGAATATAAACAACAATAACTTAGCCGGGGCATAAATACATGCATCATCCTCTATGTAGAATCACTGCAAAATATCCCCTTAACTCCATATTTACTAGAAGTGGGATCTTCTGTCCTTTGTCATTTTTTTTGCTACTAGTTTCTTTGGACACACAATCTTAAAGGTCCCATCAATATGTAAGTCCTATGTTGAAAGAAAATCTTCAATTACATTCAATACATTTTACTTTAAAAGACACATGCATATGAACTAATGCATTGGAGAGAAAATGTTCCTTGATACTTCCACTGATCAGTGACCTCATTAGCGTGAGAATTCCTACCATCAATGAAGATAACCATCAATCCATACGTTCTCTTTCTGAGGAATTTTCATCTGTGTTCTCTGACAAATTCACTAGAGTATCTACTCAATGTTCTCAAGGCGCTCCTTTAGGTTTTTAACTTTTCATAGACAGCTAGACAGCAGTGCTGTCTTTATCTATTTGTGCATTATGCTTCAAATTACTTGCCACCTGTTTATAGATTTCCTACATGAAATATATTACACCATTTTTGGGATGTAATATACTACATGCTACTTACACCCACCATGCACTTTTCCATTGCCCTTTAGATTACCAACAGCTTTGACTCTTTGAAGATTATGGTTTCAATGATTCACAACCACAGAGAAACACTGCAAGAATATTTCTGTGGTATTCACAGAGTATCAAGGCAGGAATTTAATAGGTTTGGAGGATCTAGTTAAGTTCAAAGAACTGCTCTTCTCTATCCTCTGCAACAGATTTTGGTGCATAAGCTACAATTATCTTTATAGTGATCATTGTGTTTATGCTCCTCGTGAGAACCACACAGCAAGATGGCCAAGTGTTCCATGAAATGATGTTTCTTGTTGCATCTGGGGATATAATGAAAGTAACTCATTTACCTCTCTGGAATAATCTGCTAGGCATCCTTTCTTTGTGAATTTTCTTTCTAAGTGCCTTCTGGTTTGATTTAAGCTTGTTTATTTCCTCTGGATGTATTTCAATTTAATGGTCATGAAAGATCTCACATTTAGAATTCCAACAGTAAAATTAATGCTTATGGACATTCTAAAAATGATGAGATTTTTAACAACTTCTGCTTCATTTTCTGGCAGTCTGCCATATAGGACTGAAGGCTATTTTGTATTTTTCTGTATTTTATTGATTGTCATGGCCAAAAAATTCATCACTTAGTGGCCAATATACTGGTCATAAGGCTTTCCGTATTTGATTAAGTTTCTACTCAAACCGTAAGTGCTGGTCATTGGGAAGATACTGAACTCTGCTCTAGATGAGAGAAGCTGCCAGAGCTTGGGTACTTCAAGATTCCAGGTTCCCCTTCATTTCATAAGAGACTTCTCCAAATCCTTCTTTCTGCTGGCTCTGTCCCAATTAAGGTTACTTTAGATATCATCTGTATGTTCCCTTTATATTGCTATAAGTACAGGCTATTTTGTGTATTAGAACGTAAGCTCCTTGAGAGCAAGGGACTTTTTTTGCTTTTTCTTTGTCTCTCCATGGATAAGCAGAGGTCCCTAGAGCATAAGAGTTTAATAAATGTTTATTGTTTACAACTAAATACCAACTGGTACAAATAATGAATCCCCTGGAGTGGTCAAATTATTTGAACTTGTGCCACATATTTCCATTGGGCTGGAAATTATTAGCATATTAATAATCTAAATTTGAATACCAGCAACCAAGTCAGGTAGATTCATTATTTGCACTAATCAGGACTTAGCTGCAATTGACTAAATGATCAGAGTAGAACAAAAAAATATTTACAAGCTTACAAAGATGGATTTCAATTAACTGGAAATGTACTTGTGAAAAACCTCATTCCCAAAGGATACCACCTAAATATCATGTTTTTTAATTAACCCAAAATATTTATTTTATGAACATAGGACAACATATTAAAAAGCATGGGTAGCTTAATCAATCAACAAACATTTATGGAACATGACTATACACAAGAAACTCTTACTTAACCTGAGAGTGGAGTTAGTTAAATTTTTCTGAGCACACACCAAATGATACAGAAGAAAATCAGTCCAGAAATATATTGAGAAGTAAGGAGAAGTAAGATTTAGGGATTAAAGGGTTATTGGCTTTACATAAAATATAAAATGTATAAAATGTATATAAAATTTAATTATGTAAAATATTTTTAAAAATCTATCCTTGGATAACTGAGCATTAACCCATTCATTTGTTCTTGATATTTTTTATCCTTTCAGCAGTTAGTAAACCACAATTAGTTGTCCTTTCAGCATTCAATAAACTACACCTTTTAAAATTCTTCCTAAATAATGGCAGCAGACTCTACCAAAAGTAACATTGGAAAGTTATATTCCCACCACATAACTGCATGGTGATAAGTACTACTCTCAGTGACCTGGTCTAGCTGAGTCCATGACTGCCAGCAAGGAGATCTATGAGTATTGGCTTCCAAGCCCATGTCCTAACTAACCACTAGTCTTCGTTTTCTTGTAGGTTTGCCCCACATCATCTTTCATGAGAAAATGAGCCATGCCAAAGTATCATTTACATAAGACTTGGGAAAAGTGGTGTTTATTATTTTTGGGCTGGCTATTCCTGCCACAGGGATGTCAGAGGGAACTCCACTCTTAAAAAGGAAATTCACAGTATGAACATTTGGCTCTGAAATGGCAGGGGGAAAGAGTAAAGGCAGGATAATAATTCATAATGCTTGACTTTTCCCTTTCAGGAAGCCAGAAGTCTGCCTCCAGCTCAGCTGGTGGCTTCCCCAGCTAACCAGGAGTTTAGTGGCTATTGGTGCTTGAGATGATGAACCATCCCTATGTTTGGTTTTGGTTTTTTTCTCAATTTGTTCATAGATCATCACTTGCACATAGTAAAGAGATAGCTGGAATCTGATTCAAAGCTTCAGTGGATCTGAGATCTCATCATATGAACTCTCTCTCTAGTCACAACCTGTCCCATCCTGGCCTCCTTACCATGTGGTGATACTCAGACCTTTACCCCTTTTCCAAACTCCTAGCTCCTTCTTTCACCTTTTCCCCTTTCTCTCACCACTTACAAAACCAGAAGGAGAAATCCAGAGTTAATTTCGATTTTTGGAAGGCTCTTCCATCTCTGCCTTCCATAATTAAGACAAAAAGAGAGGCTGTTAGTAGGAAAGTCCAATATGATTTGGCTCAAATGTTTAATTATGACATTTATCACAGAGCTGTCTGTGACTAAGAGAAGTCCTGCCACTAAGAAATAAATTTGTGAAGGCAACTAAATCCCAAGGTTGTATTAAACAATGCTTCTGGACTAGCTAAGAACAGCATGGTTTCTGGATATGTCAGGTTCGTTAAAAAGCTCTTCCCACTGCTAAGCAGCAGGAGTGGTGCACTGTGACATTAGCTAGCAACAGTGGTGAGCAATCATCTCCTTTGCACAGCTGTGTGTGTGCATGATTAAGAAATAAAGAGGGGATCCATTTTCAGCTGAAACTAAAAAGGAAATGGAAAAGGCATCTTGTTCAGTTTTCCTGTCTGTCTGTGATCTCTACCTACAAAGGAGGAGAAGAAATACAAGCAAAAGGTTAAATTTCCAAATGGGAATAGTAGTTCTGAAAACCAGTTTGAATTAAAAGAGAAATTCTTGTCTTTTGCAATCTATTTAAAGAACTACCAAAAAAATAAACCTTGCTGCCTTATTGTTTATGAAATCCAAAATCTTTTTCAATGTGCCATATTACAAATGTTCACCAATGTGTTGTCTTACATTTTTTGGTTGTATCACTACTTGGCCTGCTGTTTTTGTTTTAAAGGTAAACTATCCTGTTAAATGAGGCAACTCAAAGGTGCTGTAGATGGAACACGGGGCCTGGAGTCACAAAGAACCAAGTTCAAATTTGGCCTCAGACAATGATAAGTCAGTTAACCTTGCTTGCCTTGGTTTCTTCATCTGTAAAATGAACTGGAGAAGGAAATGGCAATCCACTCCAACATCTTTGCCAAGAAAACCCCAAAAAGGGTCATGATGTGTCAGACATGACTGTAACAACTGAAACATAATCTTGTTACATGAATAAGGTTGAGAATTTCTCTCCCTAACCCAACTAATATAACCAAAGAAGGCCTTCAGTCAATCAAGATTAAAAATTAAATTAGCTCAAATCAGTCTTCAATCAAATTGAGAAGAATAAAGCAATTTGGTCATTGCATAAAGACAGATGATGTCATGTAGGATGTATATGATGACTGGATGAAAGAATCAGACATACCACTGATCCTACATTTGAAATAATAATCCAGTTTAGAATCATGAATTAATGAGGGAGATCAGTCCAGCAATGGAAAAGCACCAGCCACATACCTAAGAGGGAATAATTTGGGTGGGAAGAAAAGATTTTTCTTGATCTCTCTCTTTGGGAGACTCAAAGGTCTCATCAAAAGTCTAGATATTAGTATCTGACAGGATCAGTAGCAGTAGCTATCAGAATTGTAACAGTCAGTAAAAGAGGAAAGACCTGCAGATTGATGTAGAAATACAGTCACTCAAGGATGGTGAAGAAGTTTCAGTTTTGAACCCTAAGGAAACACTGATCTTGAAAGCCAGGAAGAGAGGTACAGCTAAGAGGGCAAAGAGAGAAAAGGAGGTGCTGTGAGGTACTTCTTTACCACATGCCTTCTTTGTGCATGTGTGACACAACTATTTCACTATAAGTTTGAGCCCTGCATATCCAGGGATCTTGTATATGTGATAACATTTTGTTTTTGTTTTTTCAAAGATAAAGTATAGACAGTTTATGGGGAGATTGTGCTCCCAGTATGGTAGAATTTTTTGCACTATACTTTTCTAATATACCTACTTAGTATAAAAGTTGATTGATTCTGAATGATAATCATTGGGAAGCCCACTGGTGAAGACTTGTAAAAAAGTGTCAAGAAACCTAGCCCTTGAAGATTATTTCTAGAACAAAGCATTAGTCAACCATACCCTGGAGACATCAGCTTGTGAATATAAATGCCCATTTGGGGAAGTGGCTATAAGGGTTATGTTGCACATATATAAAGTGGCCTTTGATGAAATTATACTTATCATTTGTGGTTTAAGGGTAAGGCAAAAGATTGGGAATAAGGAGACCTGAGTTTTGGTCCTAGATATGGTGTTTACTAATTGTGTAGCCCTGGGCAAATGAATTCATCTCTTCAGACCTCAGTTTCTTCATCTATAAAATGATTAGGCTTAATTAGAATACACATTGGCAAGATGAGGATCATGTGCTAAATACTGTTTGTTACCTATTTCAGTATGGCCTGCAAACCAAGAATATGTTTTGAAATGATCGGAAAAAATCAGAAGAAGAAGAATATTTCATGACATGAAAATTGCCTGAAATCCAAATTTTAATGTCCATCAATAAATTTATTGGAACATAATCATGAATTTGTAAATTGGCTATACATTAAATTTGTAAATTGGTTTACATTTTTTAATTTTATAATTTTTTAAAATTATCTTTATTTATTTAAACATTTTCCAATTTCATTTAAAACATTTCAAGAATCTTTTTTTATTTTGATTTTCCAATTCTTTCTCTCCCTCTCAGCCCCTAGCCCTCCTTGAGAAGTCAAGTGAAAATATTAATTATATATGTGAAGTTATACAAAACTATTTCCAAATTAGCTACGTTGCAAAAGAAAATACAAACAAAATAAAACAATGAAAATAAAGTTCTAATTTAAGCTTTAGTCTACATTTAGTCTACATGGAGGTAGGTAATGTTTTTCATCAAAGGTCCTTTGGAAAGAAATTTCTCTATGTCTTCCTGCTAGATTTTGTTCGTAGTATATAGAAATACTAATGTTTATTTAGTTTTTTTTTTTTTTTACATTCTGAAACTTTGCCAAAATTGTTAATTGTTTCAATTGCTTTGGGGGAGTTTTGGGGCATTGATTCTCTAGGTTTCTCCAGTATATCAAGTATACCAGTTTATCAGCTGAAAAGAGTGGTAGTTTTTTCCCTCAATGTTTATTTTTATTCCTTCACTTCCTTTTTCTTGACATTGCTATAACTAGCATTTTTAGTACAATATTGAATAATAACAATGATACTAGAAATCCTTACTTTATTTCTTCTCTACTTGGGAAGATTTCAAGTTTAAATTCTTTTTATTGGTTTAAGATAGATACTACTTAAAAGGCACCATTGGTTCCTATTCTTTGCAGCATTTTTTTTAAACATTTACCTTCTGTCTTAGAATACTATGTATTGATTTTTGTTATTAGTATGATTAATTATACTTATTGTTAATTCAATAATGAGCCACAAAATATTATTGGTATAAACATCATCTAGCAATAGTATGTTATCTTTGTGACTTTGTGACATTGTCCTGTAATATTCTTGCTAATGTTATATTAGTGTTTCGTTTTCTTTATTTTTGCTCTCCCTGGTTAGGTGTCAAAAACATATTTATGTTATAAAATGAATTTGTTCTGACTCCTGCTTTGTCTATTTTTTCCATTAGTTTATATAGTAGTGGTATTAATTGTTCCTTAAATATTTGGCATTATTAATTTGTAAATCCATCTAGTTCTGAGAATTTTTCCTGAGGGAGCTCAATGATGGCTTGTTCAATTTTTTTTCTAAAATATGGTCATTTAAGTATTTCCTTTCCTCTTCTCTTAGACTGGAGTTTATATTTTTGTAAATATTCATCCATTTCACTTAGATTGTGAGTTTTACTGGCATATAATTAGGCAAAGTAATACCTAATAATTGCTTTAATTTCACCTTAATTGCTCATGTCTTTCTTTTTTATCCTTTGATTTTTTTTCTTTTTAAATCAAATTAATAATTTTTTCTATTTTATTGGGGTTTTTTTTCATAAAAGCATCTTGTATTTTTAGTCATTAGTTCTTTTTTGTTTGTTTTCAATTTTATTAATCCCTCCTTTGATTTTCAAAGATTTACATGTTAGTCTTTAATTGGGAATTTTTAATTTATTCCTTTCCTACTTTTCTTTTAGTTGCATGCTCAATTCATTGATCTGTTTGTTCTCTTTTTTATAGATTATGTATTTAGAGATGTAAATTTTTGTCCCTTTGTACCTGCTTTGTCTGCATCCCACAAATTTCAGAATGTTAGCTCATTTTTATCATTCCCTTTAATGAAATTGCTTATTGTTTCTATGACTTGGTCTTTGACCTGCTCATTCTTTAGGCTTAGATTTTTTGGATTCCAATTAACTTCTTAATCATTATTTCCATGGCCCTTCATCAAATATAGTTTTTATTGCATTATGGTTTAGAAAAGATGCAATAGAATTCATTTTTAACATTCTTTTCTTTTTTACATTGTTCCTTATTCTCTCCCCTCTTTCAAACCTCTCCTATCCATTGACAGGGCAAGCAAAATTATAACAATTATAATGTGAGATCATGTAAAATATATTTCCATATTAGCCATATAACCAAAAAAGTAAGAAAATTATGCTTCAATTTGCACTCAAAGTTCATCAGTTCACTGTCTGAAAGTGGTTACATTTTTTTTTTTATCATGAGTCCTTTGGAATTATATTGGATCATTGTATTATTCATCCTAGTCAAGTCTATCACAGCTGATCCTCATTACAACATTGCTCTATGTACAATGACCTCTTATTTCTTCTCACTTCACATCAGTTCAAAAAAAGGTTTTATTATTATCTGTCATTCCAGAATTTTCTATGAAAAGTTATTTAAAAATTTTTTGGAGAAGAATGTTAGAGGAGTACAGCTGGATTACTGCCTATAATCTACCTTCTTGGTTCTGCCCCAAACCAGAATTTATTAGTTACAACATAATAGAAGCAACACTTTGTGTTGCTCTTCAGTGCATTACAAATTTTAGTAACACAATTTTGACTTAACAGCATTTTCAGGAACCATGTAAATCACCATGCAATAACATTCCGTTTCATTTTTAAATACCAGTGTATAGCCATCATGTCATAACAAGAAAAAGAAAGAAAGAAAAGTGTTATTACAATTGTTTTTTCACTCAGTGTCAGGATTGAAGGTTCTGGAAAAGAACCTTCTTAAATCACCTTTATTAAACACTAAATAGTTTTGGAAATTAGATTTTTGTGGCAGACTTGATATTTATTAATGAATTAAGCCTAAAACTCAAGACAATGTTAATATGTTAAATGCAGTGCTATAAGTCAGTCTGATAGCTGTTGAAATAACAAGTAACATAAATTTGCTTTTTTACACATCCCTTCATGTAAAAAGTGAAAGCAAAAGCAAATTCTCTAATCCTGCACAACACTGCAGCAGATTCAGAGCTCAAACTACAGTTCCATCAGCATTTTTTAGACCTTGTTACAAGTGTAAAAAAAAAATTCCATATTTTAAAATCCACTTAACAGTGCAATTGAGAAATATATACCTAACCAACTGAAAACAATTCATAAATCCTAAATAATACCATGCTAAAATGCAAAAGTCAATGAAATTATCTAATAGAATTCTATAAATTTCTTCAAAATGATGAATATGCTCAATTATAATCATACTCACATAGATAGCAGCATTTTTCAAAGATAAAATACATGAGATCTCAATATAGATCATCATTTGTAATTGATTTTGATGATAAAGAATATGAACTTTGAAATCCAATTAAGTGAAATGCTATTCCTCCAAAAAAATTTCCATTCTTCTTATTAGTATACCTACATTATAAAAATTGTTCTCAAGTATTCTTTTTTATTATTTTATTTGGAATTCTGTCAATAAAACTTTTAAACATTTTTTCTCTCTTGTTATATAATTATCTATATAATATTCTCAATTTTGCCACTTGATCTGTAAAGAGCCCTTTTAGAAGTAATAGCAATGTTTCCAGGCAACTTAGTGTTTCTCAAACCTTTTCAATCTATTAAGCTCTTTGGAAAGGAAATACATTTTCATGAAAATTAACTTTGGCTTACTTCAACTTGATTCTACCACAAATCTCAACAAAATATTGAGTATTTTTAATATGAAGTATATTTATTAATTCATTCATAGATAATAGTGAAGAATTAAAAGGCTGGGCTGCCAGTTCACAGATCACCATAGAGACTCTATAAAACCACATTTTGAGTGCCTTCACTATTAACTCATTAGCTCAATGAAATAACTACTGTTCTCATGAAGTGAATTAAAACTAACGTCCAAAGTAGAGTTAAAGTCCAAAGAAAACAGCATTCATTATGTATCTTGGGAAGCTAATGAACTTTATTAGGTTGAGTTTGTTAGTTCTTTGGGGGCAAGCTCTAAGTATAAGGAGCTCTAGATGTAAAAACAAAGCACCTAACAATTATACATATTCAGTTAAGTACCTAATAAATATTTCTTCATAATGTTGAAAGCCTAGTAACTGACTTTGTTAGAAGCCTGTCTACTTGGCAGGCCATTTTGGGGGCATAATTGTCTTCTAACTCAATGTAGCTTTCTAATACTTGTGGGGAGCTAACGGGAGAGACGTAGCATAATAACTCATCTAATATATACTTAGCTCTAAGTGGAACAGTATCTCTTAGGAATCTGGAGAACGTGTCATTGAATTAGATCAAAGTGGCATCTTTCTGTTCTTAGCAGGGAAAGATCTCTTTGATTCAAAACTGACTTTCCCTTGAAGGAGGGAGAAGCACTTTTACCTCCCTCAGACCTGACACAGCATCTGGAATGCATGTTTGTTATTGCCTTGAATGCTTGGGGGAGCCAATATGTATGTTTGTATTAAGCTAGAAATTTCCTCCAAAGCCCAAATACTCACAATCTTCATTAAATATATTTTCCCCTCTCTTGAGCAAAGTTGTCTAGTTATTCAACCTAGTTCAGTACTGTTTTCTATTGTAGCAAAAAGCTTGAATTTTCACTGAGAAGGGTGGAGGTCAATAATATCCCCTTCATCCCTTTGAGGTAGAGCTGAAATGTGAATTTTTTTAAAAGAATACCTTTAATAAGCTTTATAACCTTCTGAAGTGAAAAATGATCAATTTAAGCCCATCCACCACTAACTTACAAAGAAGATATATGAATTTAAGAAAAGTCTAAATACATACACACACACACTATTACTACCATCATCTATTTGCAAAAGGAACATGTATATGTATATAGTTGTTGTTCAATTTACATAGATGTAAATCATATAAAACAAGGACGATACTTTTTTACTAAAGTATGTGCCTTCTGAAGTTAGTCCCCTGTGTTCCTCTACATGCTATTTCCATTGAACATGCTTTTATTTACATCATACTTATCTCTTAATTATTCCCATTGCTGTCATTTACATCTCTTCTTTAATTGTATTCACACTCTCCTCTCTTTCTTAAACAAATTGTTTTTAGCTAAAGAATCACATCAGCTCAGACCTGGTAGAGACTTCAGAAGCCATCTAACCCATCCCCAACCTAGAGAATAATCCCCTTTAAACCATTCTGACAAGTAATTGTCCAGGATCCACTGAAATACTTCTGCTGTGAGGGAGAGTACTACCTCCTGACATAGTCCGTTTCACTTTCTGAACGCTCTAATTTTTAGTTCCATCCATTAAAGTTTTAGCAGTCCTTTTACACCTTAACCACAACTTCACTTACATCTAGTTCTATGTAATTTTGATCAAGTGTGCTTTGATGTGGATTATTTCTTAACTGTCAATTTTATGCAAGTGTCAGGTTATTCTCCCTCTGTGGCTGGGATAACATCTCGGGGTTTAGTCCATTGGCGTTACTGTTATTTCCTCAGCTCTCTGGGGATCCTTGATCTCTTGGATCTTTTAATTTCCCTAATGTTAGAGGTCCCCAGCAGAGCTATCACTTTCGGCACTCTTTCCCTCCCTCCAAGGTTTCTCCAGAGGCCACAAGCATCTTCTTACACCTCTGTCCTGGAGCAGCTGTGAGGAATTCTGTTCTCCCAGGATTGGCTAACTTTTGTATTCATTCGCTCCTCCTCTGCTGGAGCCACGGTTTGATACACTATCTTTGATACAGTTCAGGTAGGTCCTCTCAGTCAGTGGGTTGAATTTAAGGCTTTAGCCTATGCAGCTGCCTCCAAGTCCTGGTGTCTGTTTATTTGGTCTTTAGCCATCTAGAGATGCCCCCAGCTTCTTCTCAAGCTGTCTCAAGTTGGACAATTATTTCTCCCCAGCTCTTAGCCACTTTTGGCCCTTTGAAGTTCACTCAGAGGCACTCGTTTTAAACATTTGTGCGGCAATTTGGAGAATGAGGTAATCTTCTGACTTATTCCACCATCTTTCCAGAATGCTTTTTTGGCTGTCACATCATACATTTTGGTTCCTATCATTAGAATAGTTCAGAGATAGCATGCTATGATAAAATCTGCCTGGAATGGAGTCAGAAAACCTGGGCTTGAGTCCTTGTCTCTGAACTTACCAACTATGTGAAACAGACAAGTAATTCAGTCATTTGCTCATCTGCCATCAATTAACAAGTATTTCTTAAGCAATGGATACATGCCAGTCACTGTGCTAAGGAGTTAGAGATACAAAGAAAGAAGGGAAAATGGTCCCTACCCTCAAAGAGCTCACATAGCAATTGAGGAGATGGAGAAGGCATGCAGAAAAGAAAGTGTAGGTTCAAATGTATACAATGTAAATGGAAGGTAAGGCTAGAGGGAAGAGATTAAGGGATAAAGGTGGGAAAGGCTTCCTAAAGAAGGCGAGGTTTGAGCTGAGTCCTAAGGAAAGCCAGGAAAGCTCTGAATCAGGGCTGAGGAGGGAGAACATCCAGGTATAGGACATAGAGCAAATGAATGGAGGGGAAAAGGTGTGAAGCTGGGAGATAGCTGATGGATTTACAGAGGGTTCAGTTTCGGGTCACCGTTTTATTTATTTATTTAATATCTATATCTATATCTATATCTATATCTATATCTATATCTATATCTATCTATATATATATAGAGAGAGAGAGAGACAGAGAGAGAGAGAGAGAGAGAGAGAGAGAGAGAGAGAGAGAGAGTAATATTGGAAATTTGGGAGTCCTTGAACTAATTTTGAAGTCCCTGATCTAAACTTCCTGTGGACATTTAGCACTCTTTCAAAACTACATTTCTCATGATTCCTCTTGCATAATGAGTTAGACAGGAAGTAGATAGAGGTATAAAGACTCAGGACAGGATTGGTTGCGCTCTTTCCTGCTGAAGGAGCTTTTGGGCAGAGGTAAGGCATGGCATTTTAACTAAATCTTAATAGGCATGTGGCTTCATTTTTCTAAATGGCTTTCAATAAACCCTTTGAAACCATGATATTTTAAATTCTGTCCCAAATTTTATTTGTTGCTATATATATATATATATATATATATATATATATATATATATATATATATATATATATATATATATTTTGGTTCCCAGTGCATATATGTTATGTTTTCATTATGCTATAGTCTTTAAACTATACAATGGTATTATATCTAAAAAAAGTACATACCTTAATTTAAAAATACCTTATTGCTAAATATGCTCATCATCAAAGCCTTCAATGAATTATAATCTTTTTTCCATCATGGAGGGTCTTACTTCCATGTTGATGGCTACTGACTGATCAGGGTATTTAAGCCATTGGGATGGCTGTGGCAATTTCTTAAGATAAGCCAATAATGAAGTTTGCTATAAATTGACTTTTCCTTTCACTTGAACACTTAGAGGCCATTGCAGGGTTATTAATTGGTCTCATTCAATATTGTTGTGTCTCTGGAAATAGGGAGGCTCAAGGAGAGGGAAAGACAAAGGTAATCATTTGAATGTGCAGCAGTCAGAGCACACACATCATTTATAGATTAAGTTCACCATGTTATATGAGCATGGATTGTGCAGCTTCGAAACAATTACAACACTAACATGAAAGATCACTGATATCAGATCACCATAACTAACATAGAAATAATGAAAAAGTTTGAAATATTGTAAGGATTACCAAAATATGATATTGTTGAGAAAATGGCACTGATAGACTTTCTCAGTATAGGCTGGTCAAAAACCTTCAATTTGTTTTTTAAAAAACACAATATCTGCCAATGTACAATAAAGTAAAATATCATAAAAATGAGACATGCCTATACATTCACAGAGCAGCAAGTAGACCAATGCATCTAGTTCCTAGAGGATAAGTGGGGAGTAAAATTAAAAAAAAAGTAGGAAGAGAACAAGCTGTGAAGGGTTTTAGATACCAAACAGATTTTATTTTTTATTCTGGAGGCAATAGGGAGTGACTGGAGTTTAATGAGTGGGGTAGTAATGTGGTGAAATCTGAGCTTTGAGAAAATCACTTTGACAGCTAAAGGATGGATTGGAGTGGAGAGTGTTGTGAAACAGAAAGCTATAGAAAGTCTGTTAAGATTCAAGAGGACCTGTACCAACTTGGTGGCTATGTGAATGGAGATAAAAGGAGTGTTGTAAAAGTAAAAACAAGATTTTGGCAACAAATTGGATATGTGGGATGAATAGAAATGAGGAGATAAGAATGTCACCAGGATTACAAGTATGGGTAACTGGGGAGATGGTGACAATCTTTACAGTAATAAGAGAGTTGAAAGGAGGGCAAAGTTTAGGAGGAAAGATGATGAATTTTCTTTCAAATGTGTTGAGTTTAAGATGCTAACAGGAAATCTAATCTGAGACATATTAGAAACAGTTGAGGATTTGTGTATGAAGCTCAGGAGTAGGATTAGGACTGGTGATGATCTGCATAGAAATGATCATTGACTCTATGGGAGCTGATAAAATTGCCAAGCAAGAAAGGGCAAAGAGAGAAGAGAATAAAGCCCAGGGCAGAGCCTCAGAGAATACTCATAGTTAGTGGACATAATCTAGATGATCTAGAATATGATTCAACAAAGGAGCGGTCAGGTAGAAGGAGAAGCAGGTCAGAGTAGTGTCACTAAAACCTAGAGTGGAGAGGGTTAAATAATCATGGCATAATCATATTAATATGATTCCTACTATAGACCAGGTAAAATTCTAAGTATTTTATAATTGTTATCTCATTTGATCCTAACAGCAACCTTGGAAGGTAGATGCTACTATTATCCCCATTTTACCAATGGGAAAACCAAGGTTAACTGAATTGGTCAGGATCACACAAGTAGTGTCTAGGGCCAAATGTGAATGCAGGTCTTCCTGACCAGAGCCTGGCATTCTACCCAATGTGCCATTTGTTTGTGTATCAAGAAGAAGGTAATCAACAGTGTTAAAGATGGTAGGAAAGTAATGAAGGATAAGGATCAAGAAAAAAGTCATTAGTTGGGGGAAATAAGAGATATTTGGTAACTTTGTAAAGAATAGTTTCTGTTAAATGATTAGATTAGAGGCCAGATTACAAAAGTCTTATGAAGAGAGTGAGAAAATAAGAAAATAAGTCCTAGTCTAGAAAGCTTTCTTAAGAAGTTTAATAAGGAAAAGGGGGAAAGAAATGAAGAACTATACTTAGCAAGGATGATCAGCTAATGTGAGGATTTTTAAAGGATGGAAGAGACAGGGCAACAGAAAGGAAGTCAATAGACAGGGGTAGAATGAAGTTTGGAGAGTGGGATAATTGTGTGAACAATATGTAGAAGATGGGAGAGAATGGGATTGAAGATGCACATACAGGGGTTTGCATTGGTAAGAAGGACTATTTCTTCATGAAGAAAGAGACAAAGGAAGAGATAGTGGGGGAAGATGTCTTAGGATTAATATGAGGAAAGAAAAAAGAAACCAGGGAGAGCTCTCCATGAATGGCCTCACTTTTAAAAAAAATTATTTTAGTAAAGTGAAGTCAAGTCATAGGCTGAGAGAGTCTTGGGAGGGAGTATCTTGGAAAAATTCAAGGATTGAAAAGTACAAAAGGATTGATTTTCTTTATTGAAGTTTCAGATGAGGTTATATAGAACAAATTTATAGTACACTTAGAATATTTCTTGATTTTCTCAATTCAATAATATATGAATAGGAGTAAAGGAGAAAGAGTAATTCAAGATTGAGGCCAGGCAAAACATGATTAGTGATAAGGGGATCTTATGTGAGGATAATATAGTGTAAACTTCAAAATGCTATATATATACATAATTATTTTCATTATTCATCTCATTTTTCTCATCTTATTTAATGAGTTTCAAATAGAAGTTGCACTGGTACAAGTCACTATCTTGCTACTACTCTTGTATATTTAATTTTCAGTGAACATATGTAGATAAGTAAATACTTTTGTAATTAAATGAAAGTATTAGAATTTAAGCTCATCTTCTGAAAGCTAACTGAAAGAATCCTTAAAATAACATCAGTAGCAGACAGGATAAGGAAGATATGTGTTCCATCCTGTTCTCATATAATTTGGATTTCTCCTCCAAGATCTCCATATCTTGGAATATTATTGTTGTGTGTGTATTGGTTATTATGTCAATTTGGATATGATGAGATCTAAAAACTTTTATAGAAATCTTAGAGATCAATCTTATGTCCACAGAATTGTGAGTAACTGGTAGGTATATCTATGATATTGGCTGAATTGTAGTAAAAAATATTAGATTTTAAAAGAACTTTTCAAGTCTGTATTTACAATATGAAAATTTGTCATCTCTGGTTTTATAAAAATAACTAGTTAATGCTGTATTATCTTTTTTATTTATTTAGAATATTTTTCCATAGTTACATGATTCATAATTTTTCCCACCCCTCTTCCCTCCCACTTCCTGGAGCTGACAAGCAATTCCACTGGGTTTTACATGTATCATTGTTCAAAACCTATTTCCATGTTATTCATGTTTGCAATAGAGTTATCTTTTAATGTCAAAACCCTAATCATATCCCCATCGAACCACATGATCAATCATATGTTTTTCTTTTTTAATACTATGTTATCTTAACCACCAGGCCATGTCTTAGCCAGCATTTGGTTGATTTTAACATTTTGCTGCTCATAGTGTTGTATTATACAGTTTCTTCCTTGAATAATCTCCTTTGACCAGAAAGTTCAAGCTCTTTATGGATAAACTGTTTGTAATTTCAGATGGCAATTCAGGAATTGTCATCATAAACCTATCCGTTTGTCTAAACAAATTAACATAGCAGCTATTTTTCTGATACTTCTTTGTCAACATATTTTTGATTGAGTTCATGGGGACCTCACCCAAGGAAGCCCATTTTATTCTATGTTTTTATTTTAACTGTTTTGTAGGCTCCATCTGGAGGTAAAGAACTTTTGCTTATATATAATAATCCTTTTGGTGTATGTCCAGTTGTCAGCATTTGCTATTGCTTGGTGAAGAGATAATTATTTGTTAACAAAAATATTTCTATAAATTTTCATCAGGACTCTCAGAACATTTATCAATCCTATATCTCCTTTTTAAAGAGGTTGTATTTCTGATTCTAGAGCTGCCTTAGTGATGAGCTCCATTTATGTCTATATCTGTCTGTCTATTTATCTATCTATCTATCCATCTATCCATATATATATATATGTATATATATATATATGTGTGTGTGTGTGTGTATACATGCTTTCCAAATTTTTATTAACCCTTGTTGTTGTAGTATTATTAAGAATAAGTCACTTCCCCTCCTATAGCTGAAGCTGCAATAAAGTGTTCTGGCATGTTCCTGTTTTATTGGACAAATTTTATTTTTCCTTAACTTTTACCCATTAGTCAAAGTTTCTGTTTCAGAAGTTGTATGAAAAGGTCAATCCTTCTTTTATATGAAGGCTATTGAAATATTTTAAAATAGCTCCCTTGTCCTCACTAAGTTTTCTCTTTCCTGGTCTTGTGTCCTCTTGGCATTTGGATTGCCCTCTTTAAGACATGCTCTAGTTTGTTATTGTTCTTAAAATGGAGCTCTGGAACTAGTCACAATTCCTGAGATATGGACAGCACCAAGTAGAATCAGAATTAAAATGAAACATTAGTGTTTTGTTTGTTTGTTTGTTTTTAGAAGTGGCTTATATAGAACTAGGATTCAATTAAGCAGCCTAACTTTTTCCCCTAAACTACAATTATAAAATCATAAAATATCATAATGATTTCAATGTTGGAAAGAACCTCACTGGCCATCTAGTAAGACATGATAAATATGGGAAATTCATGGAAACATGGGAAGATTTGTAACAGATACAGAGAGAAAAGAAAAGAACCACCAAGATTCCATATACAATTATTACAACAATGTAAAAATGAGAAGATCCCTAACAAGAAGCTAAAATCTAAGTAACTAAAAAAAAATAACAATCCTGGGGAACAGTCAAAAAAAGCATAGCTCCCTCCTCAAGGCAGAAAGTCAGGGAACTACTTTAGCAGAATTATATATATATATATATACACACACACAGATATCAAATTATCAAATCAGGTGCTTTTGCCTAACTTATTTTCTTTGTTACAATGAAAGGTTCAATTTTCAGGCAGAGTGGGCAGTATCCAAAACTGACTATATTATTATAACAAAATGAGTGAACAAAAATCTACATTTAGAAAACAATAGCATTTTAATAGCATTTTGAGGCTTACAAAGCATTTTATTTCATTTTATGCTCACAACAAATCTGAGTGGTAAATAGTATTATTGTTCTCATTTGACAGATTAAGAAACTGAGGCAGACAGAGGTTAAATATTTTATTCAGGGTCACACAGCTAGTAGGTATCTGAGATTGGATTTGAACCTAGGTCTTCCTGATCTGTAGATCCAGAATCCTATCCAGTTCGCCAATTTGTGGTCTCATAACAAGAATGTTAATAAGAAATAAGAATGTTCAATTGAACATGGTTGTTGACAGAACTTAAGAACCATTACAGATCTCCATCCTGGTTCACAATGATGCTTTAAATAGCATTCTATGGAAATGGCCATTCTAAAAGATAGGAACATATACAACTGTACTATGATCCACCCTAAGTGTTCCACTTTGTCCTCAAAGATAGCATGACCATATCCAGTATCTTGTTGATATTTAAATTTACTATTTCTATAGAATTTTCCCAATATTGCAGTTTAGTAGAATTATACAAAGGCAATAAAATAAGATAGGAAATTATTGAAAGATAAACTGTTAGGATGGGTTGGGGTTTTTTGGGGTAGGGAAGGATGTTTTTTCCCAACTTCTATAGAGTTAGAAACATTGATTAAGTAATAAATTATATCATCTGTATGAATTATAATGACAGTAGAATGGTATAGAACATAGATCTTGGAACCAGGAAAATCTGGATTAATTGCTGCTTCTGGTGCATGGGCTTTGTTCCTCTATACAAATAACTTAACTTCTTGGGGTCCTCATGCAGCTCTCTCCTAAGACTTAAAAATGCAGAAAACATGTGGATCTACACTGATAGTGGAAGTTTCTTGAGCCATTGAAGTCACAGATCTTTACATATATAAGGTATATCTGTCCATAATATTTATCTTCAAATTACATATTAGGAAACTAGGTTTCAAAGAAATTGTGGCCATGGACAAAAGTAATTCAGTGGAAAAGCAGGAATTCAAACCCAGGTTACCTTATTCCAAGTCTAATGGACAAAAGTAATTCAATGGAAAAGCAGGAATTGAAACCCAGGTTACCTTATTCCAAGTCTAATTCCACATGCTGCTGTATTTAATCATAGAAGCTTCTCTGAATACAAATGATACATATGTGAGGACCTTTGTGCTCTCACAAATCACTCCTAGCCATTCTTCCTTGAAAGAGAGAAATAGAAGAAGCAGCCAAGAATATTGAGACTCTTTTCTCATCTAGTAGCAACCCATAAGGCTGTATTCTTGCTTCATTCTCCAGAGTTCTTAGTCATCTCTGAGAATTCACTCCCAGAAAAGAGCATGAAGATCAAATCTATGACTAGCTTCTTGTAATATTTATGACCAGGAAACACATTCATAAAAGATCGACAGACCCATTATCCTAATGCCTTTGGAACTCGGTGCTGTCCCTAGGAATTAAAGCAGATCTATGGTGTTGATATGGTTTGGTTTGGTTTGTCGTGGCCAGATGACTAGACAAAATGCCACAGTTGCTGTTGTCTTGTTCCTCTTTTATAATTCAGTAACTAGTTATTACAATCAGAACCAAATCTTTTGTCTAGTATTCTGGCTTCCTTTGGAAGGTTCACTGGTTCTCACTGAGCCTGCATCTTTTCTCAAGAGCTAAGACATGTCAAGAAATGTGAACTCTCCGTATTCCTTTTCACCAAAGTTGTTCTGCTGGAGCTGTTTTTCTAACTTCTGAGGAGAGAAAGGCCTTGGGTGAGGTGTCCATCTCTTGATTTGAAAGTTTTACTGAAATGCTATCACTTTTTCTTCCTTTCTTTATTCAGTCATCATGGGTTTAAGCAATATTTTATTTACTCTGTATCTTCTATATTTGATCTCCTCTATTCAATAGAAACTCATTTCTACTTTTAGTTGCACTGTTTCCACATATTAAATCTTCTATTTTTAATTTGCCTACTGAAGGTATTTGTCTATTACGGCTTAAAAAACAACAACAACTGCAACTCAATGACATCTAATAGACCAAGAAAAAATTAAATCTCAAATATTGAAGTAAGGCAGCTTTAAAAAAAATCATAAAAACATTCTCCAAGAATGCCCTGGAGAGAGAATTAGATAGATGGCCAGCGTTCAATAAAAACAACTCTGCAATGTATTGGGATTGGGTTATTCCACAGTTCCCTTGCTTATTGCCAGCATATTTCCTCTTTATTGAGAATCATAGCTCAGACTACAAATACTTCCTGTTGACCTGAACTTAGTTGCACTTCAGTCTTGACCTTTGTTATGATTCCTGTTGCTTCCACACTTTATCTGTTAAAGAGGTTGGGAGGGAGGGTACAATTGTGGATGGGGAGTATGGTCATTAATAGAGATATATTTCTTCTACCAGGTATTGGAAGTTCGATGTTGGTGTTGTTTTAAGTTTCTCACATAAGCTTCAGGTTCATTGTCAGGGTGTCTCCACTCCAAATCAAATGGAATCCAGGCTTTCGGGAAGTGGGCATAATTGTCTTTGCAGGCAGACTAGGTCATTCAAGACCATTAGCCTGAATGGCCTTTTAGGTCAGTGTTATTAAAATCCTGGAGCAGTAAAGACAGGAAAAACAGGAGGGAGAGGGAGGTAAGTGGAGCATCTGACTCAGTGGAATGATTGAACTTGACAGGAATCAGGAATGCAGGGAGATTCTGATTAAGGCTGTTTCTGTCTCCAGTGCCCCCTACCTCCTACTATGCTCCGCTTTCTAACAATTCTCCAGCTGCTCTGTTCAAAAACTTTGCTATCCTCCCCCCCTCCAAATCATCTTCCCTCTCCATCCTGCCCCGCCCCCCTATTATCTTTCTATTCACTTCTTTTCTTTCCTCTCTTAGTTCCTGCTGAGAGTTTAAACTGACAGTCAGGGAGCCCTGTACAACCAATAGGTTACAAGCATGAAATTGAGGCAGTTAAGAGGCTCAGGGGAGCCCCCATTACAAGGTAAACATTCATTTTCCTTTCAGGCTTCCTCAGCTGTGACTGAACAGATTATCACCCATACTGTGATTATGACTCAAAATTTGGGGCTATGAAGTAAAATTTCTAGGAAGCTCCCCCAGGTTTGCTGGAACAAATCAGCTCTTCAAGTTGGGAGGAGGGCAAAGTGTAGCACCTGCCCAAGGTGCAGGGCTTTGAAAGAGAAATGGTCAGTTAGTAAGAAAGAACTAGAAGGAGAAAATTAATATGATTAAGACAAAGAAAATGCATCAGTCCAGATAATATGGAGGAAGAAGTTATGGGATCATAAACCATATAATTGGAAGAGACTAAAAAATCATCTTCCTCCATCCCTCACCCCCCGCATGTTCCAGAAGGGAAGTTCCTTAAAAGCAAAGAACAAATTCGTCTATCTTTGTATCCCAGGTGCTTAGCACAGTGCCTGGACTCAGGGCAGATGATTAGTAAATTCATGTTGAATTAAAATGAATCTATTTTATCTATCTTATTTTGTAAATAGGGAAACTGGAGCCCAGAGAAATTAACTAGTCAAAGGCCACAATGGTGTTAGAATTAGGATCCAAGCTTAGATTTTCTTACTCCACACCCAACATTTTCCATTACAACATTCTGTGAGTGATGTTGCCCACATGTGAGATATCACCTGTTTCTATCCTTTGTCTCACTCCAGACATGCAATCAGTTGCCATTTCCTGTCAAGGCTTTCTCGAATCTACTTCTTCCTTTTCATTTTTGCTGCCTTCACTTCTTAAATTACTCTTTGTCTTCTTTCTTAAATTACTATAATAGCTTGCTTGCCTTTTTGACACTAATGGGACTCAAAGACCACATACACTCACAGGTCTGAATGGTCTTGAGCAAGTCATTTCCACGTCCCTGAGTCTTTTGTTCCCTCCTCTGTGCCAAGAAAGGTCAGGCAAACAGGTACAAAATTTTCTGATTTATCTGATTTCAACTTGAAAGAAATACACCATCAGGGAGGAGGGGCAACAAGAGAAAAACAATGAGATGTCATGAAAGCAGAAGAGGGAGAAGACCTATAAGCAAGCCAGTAGAAAGAAGGAACAAAGAGACAGAGTAAGAGACAGCAAGGAAGAGATATTGAGCAGACTCAGGAGAATGAGAGAATAAGGCAATGTCCTCTATCTTGCTAGACTCTGGACCTAAATAGGGAAAAGTAAAATTCCAAAGAAATGAGCCATCAGAAAGAGAGATATCCCACTTGGGTTCCCTCTGCCTCCTACCATAGGTCTACTGGTTACAGCTCCTACCAATTCACAAGAGCAGATTTTAAAATTTTCACTGTGAACATTTGCATCCCCAAAATGGTCAATGCTGCAAAGCAGGGTCTGATTTATTATTTTGTTGATTTTCCAGACTTGAATGATAGAGACAATGTCAATAATGCAAATTAAATTTAAAAGGGTGTCCTAGGAACATTTTTTACTCCAGACTGCTGATAATTAAACATTTACCAGCACACTAGTGCTCTTACTTCATAGTCTTTGGCCGGTTAAGGACTATTAGAGTTCTTATACCTCCCTTGCAAGTGGAATTCCTTGCTAGGCCAATCAGGTTTCCCTGTGGAAACTCCACCCAAAACTGTTTCTCTCATGTGTCCCACTCATTTCTCTTTCCTCTCCCCTCCCCACCCCTCCCCTCCCCTCCTCTTCTCTCTCTCTCTCTCTCTCTCTCTCTCTCTCTCTCTCTCTTTCAAGATCTTATTGGTGTAATGCAAACACCCTCAATTTTACTTTTCTCACTTGCAACCATGAGAATGTTGGAGCTTTTAAGTGATTAATACTCAGTTCTATGTATGGTACAAATCCAAATGAGAAGCAGCGAAAGTCATATTAACTACCCTCTCCTTATCAAATGAAAGCTTCTCATAAGGGGAATAAATCGTTTTACAAAGAAATAGATTCTGTGGGCAGGCTTTGAACCATCTGAAACTTGAAAAGCCAGTATGATATTTTTTGTACTTTCTGCTGTAAGTGGCATTTTGTTATCTCATTCTTACTAAAGCATTGATGTTCTCTGCTTTTTAAAACTAGCTTTTTTTTAGAATGTTCTATTCCTTAGCTTGCAGAGTAAAATTACAGCAGTATCAGAAGCTTAAAGGGGCATTTCCAAGACTGAGTGACCTCAGATTTAACCTAGTCTCAATTTTCAGTTCTCCTTTGTGTTTGACAAGCGATTCATTTCTCGCCAGCTAGATTTCCTTTAGAAGAATTGGCCCAAACTTTATTTTTGTCCAACTTTTCAACTCACAGGTGGGAAGTGAACCACAGGTTTGGATTATCTCAGAGGGAATATAATTCACATGGTGAATCATCAGGAAATTCTCATTTCGGAACTTTTCCATAAAATATAGCCTACTCCTAGCTACCTTAACCCTGACACCAGCTGGAAGGCACCTATCTACCAAGTACCTAAAACCTCCTATCTGTGTTATCTCTTCCACATAGAGTGTAAGTTCCTCAGGGTCAGTGACTGTCATTTTTCTGTTTGTATCCCCCAGCACTTAGCCCACCATGTCGCACTTACTGGGGCATCTAGGTAGCATAGTGCATGGAGTGCTAGACTTGGAATCAGGAAGACTAATCTTCATGAATTCAGATCTCAGACACTTGCTGGCTGTGTAACCTGGACAAGTCACTTAACCCTGTTTGCCTCACAGTTCTTCATCTATAAAATGAACCAGAGAAGGAAATGGCAAACTATTCTAGTATCTTTGCCAAGAAAACCCCAAAATGGGGTCATGAAGAGCAGGACACAACTGAAACAACAACAACAACGAACAATCATTTCATTATTTATTTCAAAATCTATATAATCTATGCCCCTGACAAATTAGACCAATCAGAATGGCATAATGGAAAGAAAACTAGTTATCAGGAAAATTGGCATTACCACAAACTAAGTGACTGAAAAAGTCACAATTTTCCCACCTATAAAATGAAGGTAAAATATTAGATGATCCCTATTGTCCAAAGCTTAGAATAAGCTAATTCTACTCACTGTTCTCCAGCTATGCTCAATGAGAACAGTGGTTTGATGTAGTCAAAAGAGCACTGGAGCCAGGGTTAAAAGACCTGGGCTTAAATCCCATTACTACTATCTATCTGGCCAAGGACAAATCAACTTACCT
Source organism: Gracilinanus agilis (assembly GCF_016433145.1). NCBI lineage: Eukaryota > Metazoa > Chordata > Mammalia > Didelphimorphia > Didelphidae > Gracilinanus > Gracilinanus agilis. The sequence goes on from NC_058132.1 coordinate 168,435,565, forward strand.
CTCTAAGCCTCAGTTTCTTCATCTCTAAAATGAGGGGATTGAAGTAAATTATCTCCAAGATCCCTTTGAGCTTTAAATCCCATGATCCTATGACCTCCCTGTGTTTTCTCACACCATTCCCTACGGCTAGAATAACCTGGTTTCCAGTTTTATCTGTTCAGTTCTCTCATTAGTGAAACCTTCCACTACTTCCATTTGGGAAAAGTGCCAAGGCCAGTCAACCTATATTCCCCTACCCACAGATATGCTTTGGACTTTTTGGACTTTGACACTTTGCCACCTCACCCTACCCCCTGTTCAGCTTTATTTTGTGTGTCGACTTTCTCTAGTAACAACAGCTAGGAATTTATTAGCCTTTAAAGCTTGCTAAGCACTTTACAAATATGATATCATTTTCTTCTCACAACAATCATGAGATGTAGCTGCCATCATCCCCATACAGAAACTAATGCAGGCAGAAGTCAGTTTATCCACCCAGGGTCACACTGCTAGTGTCTAAGGTCAAATTTAGACTTAGAACTTCCTGAGTTCAGGTCCAGCACACTACCCATTGTGTGCAACAGTTGATTGGGACATAAGGGCAGAGACTGTCTTTCTTTTTGTTGTATTTTTTATCATCAGGGCTTCATACAGTGCTTCACATATAATAAGTGCTTAATATTGGACACTTGCCTAGCTAGAAATCCTACCCACCCTAAAAATCCCTTTCAACTGCCATTCCTCGTGATCCCCTCCCTTCCATCCTAAAGTAAGACTTATGTCCTCTTAACATTCATAATACTTAGCTTTTTAGGTCTCATATATTCTTCAGGTCCTTTCCCCCACTTTCATTATTTGCCAATATTATCTATCTCTCTGTCCTTGATTAATGCTCCATGAGGAATAAGACCATGCCTTCTTATATGTCTTTGTATTCCCTGATGCATAGTCTTACACAACAACATAGTCATTGTAACTGACCCTAAAATTTCATCAAGATAGGGAACATCTTTTATGAATTGTAGTTGGAATCTTCCCTGTAACTTAAACGTATGAGGGAGTTGCCTAGTTCTTCCTTGACTATAAAGCCAGCTGAGAGTACATTACATCAGGAGGTCATGAACATAATAAAAATTTAATAAATGGTTAGTAGAGAAATTTGTTTTGATGATGATATATAATGATGAATTTGATGATGATATACATAAAATTAAAATATAGAAAGAAAAAGGAAAAGGAAAGAGAGAGAGGGAAGGAAGAAAGGGGGAAGGAAAAAAGGAAGGAAGGAAAGAAGGAAGGAAGGAAGGAAGGAAGGAAGGAAGGAAGGAAGGAAGGAAGGAAGGAAGGAAGGCAGGCAACAAAACTTCAGCATATTGGAAAGGATAAAGAGCTGGTCTGGGAATCAGAAACAACTGTCTCTCATCTTGTAACCCAGGTAGCTAACTATGTGCTCAGATAACCACAAAACTATAGACTTTTGAGCAATTGTTTTTATTTAAATTGTTATAGGAAATTTCTTCACTACAAGTTTCTCACACCAATAAAGTCATGTCTGGATAAAAAATAAAATATACATTCAAAGATTGTAGCACAATATCTTCATTTTCTAAATGAGGAAACTAAAAGTGAGATATGTTCAATGACTCACCCAAGTCATGACAATTGGGCAGAGTCAGGATTAAAACCAATTTATTTAACTTCAAAAGAGTGACAGCAGTCTTTTTTCCACAGCACTGTTTCAACTCAATCAGGCCTTCTTTCACAGTCTCATTAAGACCTGTAATGACCAGAGGTTCTCCAGTGTTATGCCCATGAATATCACGTTCCAATCATTCCAGCCTATGAACCTAAAAGAACTCTTAAGATTGTACCTGTTCACTGGGCACTGCCCTTGCTATGTTCTGAGAAGTTCACCAGCAGGTTAGCTGCAGGATGATGAAATTTCACCCAGAGAAATTCAAGAATATTTTTTAAACCCTTAACTTCTGTGTATTGGCTCATAGGTGGAAGAGTGGGAAGGGTGGGCAATGGGTGTCAAGTGACTTGCCCGGGATCACACAGCTGGGAAATGTCTGAGGCTGGATTTGAACCTAGGACCTCCTGTCTCTAGGTCTGGCTCTCAATCCACTGAGCTACCCAGCTGTCCCCAATAATATTTTCTAAGTCAGAATAATTGCAGTCTTTCTTGGTGGAAGAACTCATAACAATAAAATCCCAGGCCCTCAAAGTATTAAAATATAATCAAGAAAGAAAACAAAACATCATTTGAAGAAATTTGCTACAAAATCTTCTACTAATATGTGGCTGACCCAAATATTTAAAATAGTTTTGAAAGTATGTGCCCTGTTGCATTATCAACAATAGAGTTGACTCTAGTATATACTTGACCTCAAGTAAACAAAACTAAGAATTTATTACAATATCAATGTATTACATTCATTATATTATGATGACACATGCTATTATTTTTGTCCCTTTTCCCTCCCTTCAGAATTATTAACATCTTTACTTCCCACAGTTACATTTTTTCAAATTAAGGATATTCTCTTCATTTTCAGTTTATGTTTAGTGCAAGGTAGGCTTTTGTCTTCTCACTCCATCCTTCCATCTGTGGAAACACAAGTTACATATTCACTAAAGTTCAGGAGTTTTAGAGCAGGTCAGAGAGAATTGTTTGTTCTGGTACTCTGCTTTTATCTCAGGTAACTGCTACTAGTTGCACAGGGATATTTCATTTGGGCATTTCCTGCAAGCTGGATTAAACATTTGTATATGAAAATGTCAAGAATAGAATATATTCATAAATGTTTTCACTCAAAATATAATTATTATTTAATACAATTATTCTGTAACTATTTAAATTCACTTTTAAAATTTGGTCAGGAAATACTATTTAAGATACTTTAATACAATTTTGCTTGGATTTGTATGATTGTAGTAAGGTAGCTAGTCTCCAAACCATCATTCCAAGCAATTTTTGAGAACTGTAATTTAATAAATGTCTCCTTGTGAATGTGTTTCATAATATTCATTCTATTCTCTCTCTATGTATGTGTGTGTCTCCTTCTCTTTCCCCCTTCTTCTCTCCCTCCATACCTTCCTTTTTGTCTCCTTTAAATATGGTGAAGAAACTGATCCAGAGGACCCTTTGATCAATTATCTTCCCCTGTCACCACCCCAACCACCACCAATTGCTAAAATGTTGGGACATAAGGTGTTAGTATCATCAATGAGATGTTAAGGCCTTAAAGAAAATCCCCCAAACTATTATACTTTGTTACTCCTTCATGAATTATTACAAAATTAGTTAATCAAGCTTAATCAAATTACTATAAAGCTTGGTTAGATACTAGCTGGCCAAAAGATGGGTCACATTCCTGTGGTATCTTAAAAATCAAGACATACTTTTTATGGAATAGTTGATACCACTGAAATGGAACTTTTTTTTTTAATATTTGCTCATTTCTCTTCATTCAGTTTTTGACTATCTCAATCCATCTGTTGATTTTTCTATAGTGTCCTGGTTGAAAATGTGTTTACTACCAATCCCTTCCCTTTAAAAAGTAAGATATTATTGTACCCCTTCCACAGCTTTCATGGTCCATTCTGTCATTTGAGTTGTTTGTTGTTGTTGTTGTTGTTGATCCTCAGGAAGTGAGGGTAGCCAATTGGGTCACTGCTAAAGGGAGATTCTAAGTTTCTATACTAAGGCCTATTCCCTACTCATGAGTTCCACTGTCCTTCTACAAGTTACTTTCTTCAGACTGTAATGAAGAAAAGAAGGCTTGAAAGCAGAGGAAAGTCAAGAGAAAAAAAAAAAGGTCTTTAATAAAGAAAAAATAACCTTCTCTCCAGACCAGCTCCTCTGCTCCCTTGATTCCCTGAACTGGCTCCAAATCTGATTGAAAGGTCCGTCCTTGGGCAGGGATTGGTCCTTTTGTAGACCTCATGCCAAGAAGTAGGTGGGAGGAGTCTCTCCTTAGCACAGGTTTGATGCATTCATAGACCAATCCCATGCCAGGAAGAAAAGGGGCAGTGCATGGCATTCTTTGGGGTGTTGTTCTCCAGCATACACATTTTTTCTTTCAAAACTCACAAGGCCCTACACTAGTCCTTCAAAGAGTCAAAGAATTCCCCAAGATATTGCTATGACGGGAGCTCTGAAAAGGCTTTGATCTTAAGGCTTCTTTCTACCATTGTTTGATTCCATCTACAGGTTTCTTGTTTCCATCTGTCTTCTGGTTTCTTTATTATATTATTTTCTTGTTTGTCAGGCATCACATTCCTCCATAGCCATCCATTTCTGTCCTTTCAAGACTAAGCATTTGTCTAATTCATGGGCCTCAATTCTCCCCATTAGTGATTTTCCACCTGGGAAAAGTTCATAAACTTACCTCCCAATTCTGGGTGCCTAAAATTGCCACTGATCATACAACAGAGAGGCCATTTAGGGTCAGCTTTAGATGGCTTGTGGGAATTGGGAGGGTAAGGAGAAGTTATAAAAGCAATGGGCCCTTAACTTGATTTGGGAGTCAGGATGTTCTTTTTTTTTCAAGAGTCCTCAACTTCAAGATCTGGGTCCCTGAAAGACCAAAATATCTTCAGTCAGTAGCTGCATTTTCTGGGAAATGTGGGGAGAGTGTTGTTAGTGTTAGGAAAGTTGGTAAGGTAGTGTGGTCTTAAACTATTTATTTTCTCCAAGAATTATATTGTGGAATGTTTCTTATCTCATCTTCTTGTCATTTTATATCTTTTTTTTGAGGGGTGGGCAACTGTCCTTAGGAAAATCTGTATTCCATCATCATCAGGGCTAGATGTGCATGATACATCCACTCTATAATTTCTCTCCACCCTGCAGCCCTCTTCTCACATTGGTGAGTTCTTCCTGGAGCTTACTGTAAGAGATCCAGACTAACCCTTTGTTCTTCTCTCCACTCTGCTTCTACTTCTCACCATCAACTGTAGTCTCACCCTGGATCCTCCCACAGAACCTTCACACCCTGAAAACTTCCCTTCCCTACCTATACTTTTTGACTTTCATGTGTAAGCACCTTGAGGGCAAGGGTTGACTTTCTTTTTGTTTATAATTGAATGCCTGGAGCTTAGCATAGAGTCTTGTACTTGCAAGTTCTTAGCAAATGATCATTGACTAACTGAATGAATACAGCCCTTTAAGCTCCATCATCCCATAAATCCAGTGAATTCCATCAGTTATGACAGTCAGACATTTCCTTTCTAGACTCCTCTATCCCTAGCCAACATGATCACAAAAAAAAAAACTCAACAAAAATAATGAGCATTTTTCCATGTTTTTTTCAGTCTGAACAATTTAAATATGATGCTTCATTGATCCACCAAATAAATAAATTCTGATTCTGTGTATAAAAAAGGACCTGGGTCATAGCATAATGGATTACATGTGAAAGAGTAGTGTTAACAGTTATAATATTTGCTCTTAAAATGTTTACAGAAGGGATTATACTTGGAAGAAGCTTCAGTGACTAAGATACCTACTTTCAATCACTCCATTATAATTGAAGTTGTAAGCCTACTGAGCAGGGCCAGTGTCCCAGTCTGGCTTCTAGTAGCCTAGCTAAGTATATTATTCTATTTTCTGGAATCCCTGTCATTCAGCATCTAAACACCACTGCTCAGGCAGCCGAGCACTGGGCCAATGGAACAGAACAAAAATTCCTACTTCCAAAAGGCCTTCCTACATTCATCTGTCTCTCACTCATTGAGTAAGGAAATGAACCTTCCTGCTACTCACTTTTCTCCTTGGTGAATGCAAAAAAAGAAAGAACTGAATAATATTGACCTACATCTCCAAATTATTAGGGGCTTTTAAATCATCTAGTCCAAATAGGCCTCTGTTTAATGCATGAATATTCTTTCAAATATTCCCAATATCCCCAACTATGGGGCATCTAATCTCTACTTGAACCATTCCTCTGATGAGAAGCAAGCTCATTACTCCATGAGACAGCATACTCCAATTTTAGACAGTTCTAATTATTAAGTTCTTCCTTATTTTGAATGGAAATTGACCTCCCCATTGGTTCCACTTCTGCTCTCTGGCTCACAAAGTCTAATCCCTTTTCCACAATGGAAAAAAAATGCTCATCCTGGGGATGTCATAAGTGCTCTAAAAATACAAAGGGCTCTAATAATACTAACTATTCCTGCCTAGGGTTATTTGCCTTACCTTTTAATTTAATATATTGCTCTGAAATTCAACCTTTCACATGTAAAGTGTAAATCTAGGATGTTTCCTATTCATTCTCTGGAGAAGGAGAAATGCATCTGTAAAGATATTCTGCCTGCCATTCATCTTATCAATAATGGACTTGTGAGAGGAAATTGGCTCTAGACCAATAAGCCGCTCCTCTATATATTGACTATATAGACACACACAGTGAGGCCCCCCCCTCAGAAAACTGGGGCAATGGTATTTGTTGGGTTTTTTCTAGGTCCCTATGTGACCTAGAGAAACTTATTCCACTTCTCTGTACCCCCACTTACACAAAGGGTTCTAGTGAGGGATATAATTTGTAAACTTTTTTGAGAAAAAGTTGGTGTAAATATGCTGTTATTATTATCTGAATAAAGAAAGTTCCTTAGATTGGACTGGATAATCTCTAAGACTCTTTCCTGGCCCTCTTTCTATGATTCTCAATGAATGTCTACAGCAATCAGTTTCACCATTCTCATTTCAATTTCCCCTACTAGAATGTGAAAATGTAATGGAAAGCTTATAAGCAAATGGATTGTTCCGGACCCTGTACCTTCAAGATTCCAAAGAGTTAACCCCTGAGTCCTTACCTAATATACCCTTCCATGGCCCACATCAAAAAAATGCTATGTACATTCATGAATAAATAAAATTTTGTCCTATAAAATGAGAGTCTCACCCTGAGAGTGAGACTGAGAATATATATTGTAGTTAATTTAGTGGTTCACTGCCCTTTTCCTACCCCTTAAGTATGTGTGATCCCCAAGACTATGACCTCTTCTTTTCTTCCTCCCTTGTTGATTTGATCAGTGCCCAGGGGTTCAATTATTACAGATGCTTTTCAGATCTATACATTCATTCCCTGTATCACCTTTGACTCCTGTCCCATATCTCTGCCTCCTACTCTATCCTCAGGCAAGACAAACTCATCATGTCTGAAAATGTCCTCATCATCTTACTCTACCCTAAATCTTTTTCCTCTCAATTCCTCTGTTTCAATTGGTAGTATGATCCTTCCCCTGTCATCCAGGTTTTTGGGGTTCTTTCCTGTTGCCTAAAATTCACCTCCATTTGGTAGCCAACTTCAGTTGACAATTCTTGACAAAAATTCTCACTTGTCTCCTGCTCTCTACTCATACTCCCATCAACCCAGTGTTGTCCCTAGTTATTTCTTACCTGGACTACCATAATTACTACCTGAGCTATCTGCCTCATTTTTCTCTCCTCCTCAAGCTCATCCTTCACACAACTGGTAAAATAAACTACCTACTAAGTATGTCTGTCCCCTATCTATCAAAAACTATCTATGGTCCCTTATTGCCTAAATAATAAGCTGCAATCTCAGCCTGATTTAAGTTACTTCTTAATCTGACCCCATCCTCTCCAGCCTTTATTCATGTTATGAATACTTTCACATCCTCTACATTCTAGCCAAACTAACTACCAACTATTCCTTAACCTTGACTTGCCATCTCTAAATCAATATAATTTCACACAGACTATCTCTATCTTTACCACCATATCTCACTCCATCTCCTGCCCATGGAATGCTGTCCTTTCCTCAAGCTAAAATCAACCATTAAATATTTATTGAGGGATAATTATTATGTGTAAGGCATGATGCTGGACATGGAAGACCTAAAGATGAAATATTTCATTGGGTCTTTCTCCAAAAGCTCATGATCTCTGAGAGAACAGACAATATGTGTAAAAATAAGGAAATGGTAAGGTAGAATGTGTTGGGGCACGGGGAAGATCCAGAAAAAGTACTTTAGGTAGTAAAGATCATTTTCAACAAAGGGTTCAGGGAATACCTGAGCCTAGCCATGACATAAAAAGAAGGATTTATTTCAACAGATTGGTTGAAGAGAGAATGTATTAAAGATGATCAAGGTGTGGACATAAAAAGGTAAGAGAGGGTGAGATGAAATCATTCAAAAGCTAATTGTCCAGTCTGGGCTGGAGCACAGCATTCTTTTAAAATTTTTTAATTTAATTACTATATTTTGGATTTATTTACTTAATTAATTAATTTAGAATATTTTTCCATGGTTACATGATTCATGTTCTTTCTCTCCCCTTCTCCCTTCCCATTCCTGTAGCCAACGAGAAGTTCCACATGGTTTTACATGTATCATTGTTCAAAACCTATTACGATATTATTAATATTTGCAATAGAGTGATCATTTAGAATCTACATCTTCAATCATATCCCCATCAAACCATGTGATCAAGCAGTTGTTCAGTTGTTTTTCTTCTATGTTTCTACTCCCACAGTTCTTCCTCTAGATATGGATAGTATTCTTTCTCATAAATCCCTCAGAATTGTCCTGGATCATTGCATCGCTGCTAATAGTGAAGTCCATTATGTTCAATTGTGCCAAAGTGTATCAGTCTCTGTGTATAATGTTCTCCTGGTTCTGCTCCTTTCACTCTGCATCAATTCCTGGAGGTTGTTCCAGTTCACATGGAATTCCTCCAGTTTATTATTCCTTTCAGCACAATAGTATTGCATCACCATCAGATACTACAATTTGTTCAATCACTCCCCAATCAAAGGGCATCCCTTCATTTTCCAATGTTTTGCCACCATAAAGGGCATGGCTATAAATATTTTAGGACATGTATTTTTCCTTATTATCTCTTTTGGATACAAACCCAGAAGTAGTATGACTGGATCAAAGAGTAGGCATTCTTTTAAAGTCCTTTGGACATAGTTCCAAATCGCCCTCCTGAATGGTTGGACCAATTCACAAATCCATCAGCAATGCATTAGTGTCCCAATTTTGTCACATCCCCTCCAACAATTATTACTTTCCTTTGCTGTCATATTAGCCAATCAGCTAGGTGTGAGGTGGTACCTCAGAGTTGTTTTGATTTGCATTTCTTTAATTATGAGAGATTTAGAACATTTTGTCATGTGCTTATTGATAGTTTTGATTTCTTTATCTGAAAATTGCCTATTCTTGTCCCTTACCCATTTATCAATTGGTAAATGACTTGATTTTTTTTGCACAATTGATTTAGCTCCTTATAGATTTGAGAAATTAGAACTTTGTGAGAGGTTTCTGTTATAAAGATTTTTTTTCCCAATTTTGTGTTTCTGTTCTAATTTCTGTTGCATTGGTTTTGTTTGTAAAAACCTTTTTAATTTAATATAATCAAAATTAGAGCATAGTGTTCTTGAAATGGCATGTGATATAAGCTGGAAACTAAGCTAAAATAAGGTTGTGATGGGTCTTAAATACCAGGTGAAAGGGGTCATTTTTAATTCCATGGAAAGCCATTAAAAGTCACTCAGCTTAGGAGTGACATGTTTAGCTTTTTGATTTGCAAGATTATGTTTTGACATCAGATAAATAAAACATAGATAAATGCTTTGATAGTCTAGTGAATGAGAAGAGCATAGTATAATCAAAAGAGCATTAACCTTCGAGTCAGAAGACGTGGTTCTATTCTGAACACTGCTATTTACCAGCTACATGATATGACTCTGGACAAGTCATTTTATATCTGTAGACCTCAGTTTTTAATCTATAAAATAGAGATAATAATCCTTTTATGGCTTTTCTCACAGTATTAAGTACTTTGAAATATGTAAATTCATCTACAAATAGTAAGACATTTTACTACATCTTAGTAATAGTAGAATGTTTATGAAACCTTAAAATTCTTTAATATTGGTGAATATGTTCTGCTCATCTTTAATTATATGTGGCATAACCTTGAAGGAGAGACACTGTGGCATAGCAGATGAAGAACAGGCCTTAGTTGAAATCCTACATTGGACCCATAATGACTTTGAAACTAAGTAAGCTGACCTCTCAGTACTTCAGGCAACTTTCTATAACTATAAAATGTAGAGGTGATACTGATGTGAACTGGTAGAGGAAGTTCTCTATTCATAATGAAATCATGGGATGGATAAAAAACATTTAAAAACTGAATCATTGGGAAGACTGTGGTAGCACAGTATGGTGGTGGAAAGAGCTGACAACTTTAAGTCAGAAGTCTCATGTTCAAATCATGTCTCTGCTGCTTTAGACTGGATAGCCTCAGGAAATTGATTTTCCCTCTATGGGCCTCAGCTTCTTCTGTAAAATAATGAGATGTGTCTAGGCGGCTTCTAAGGTCCTTTTCAAACAAGAACTGATCTGGTGACTATAGCTGAGAGATCAGATTGGCCAGTATGCAGGTTGCAGGAACTGAGTTACTCCTTTAATGGAAAACTATGAAGCTTAAGAGTCCCAGGAGGCAAAGTCACAAACACGGGCTCTCTGAATAGCTTCTACTGGTACAAATCAAGGGACAAGCTTTAATATGGTAAGGGTTATCATTCTTATCTTGTAGGTTTTCAGCACCATCTTCTCTCCTTCTTTCTCTACCACTCTTAGTCTCTGGAATTTGTTCCACATTTTTAAACAAAGTGCTATAAAATTTACATTTTACATAATATTTTAATGTTTGAAAAGTTTCTTACAAGTATTAATTCATGTATCCTCTTAACAACCCTAGGAGTTTGGAGTTATTATTGCCCCCATTTTTTACAGATGAAGAAACTGAGGCAGAATGAGGTTATGTGAATTGCCCAGAACTTACATTTAGTAAGTGTCTGGGGCCATATTTGGACATGCTGAACACGTTTTATCAAGTGTCTGCTAAGGACCAGACACCTTGCTAGTAGTGAGAATATAAAGACAAAAATTAAACATTCCCTGCCCTCAAGAAGTCAATATTCTAATAAGGAAAAAAATTATACAAAAATATTTATAGCCACACACTTTGTGGTGGCAAAAAATTGGAAAATGAGGGGATGCTGAATTGGAGAATGGCTGAACATACTACGGTATATGTTGGTAATGGAATACTATTATGCTCAAAGGAATAATGAACTGGAGGAATTCCATGTGAACTGGAATGACCTCCAGGAATTGATACAGAGTGAAAGGAGCAGAACCAAGAGAACACTATACACAGAGACTGATATACTGTGGTAAAATGAATGTAATGGACTTCTCTACTAGCAGCAATGCAATGATCCAAACAACTCTGAGGGACTTATGAGAAAGAAAGCTATCCATATCCAGAGAAAGAACTGTGGGAGTAGATACACAGAAGAAAAACAGCTGCTTGATCTCACGGCTTCATAGGGATATGATTGGGGATGTAGACTCTAAGCAATCGTCCTAATGCAAATATTAATAACATGGAAATAGGTCTTGATCAGTAACACATGTAAAACTCATTAGAATTGCTCGTTGGTTATGGGAGGGGTGGTTGGAGGGCAGGGAAAGAACATGAATCATGTAACCTTGGGAAAAAATTCTAAATTAATTAATTAAGTAAAAATTTTCAAATAAAAAAAGAAGTTCATATTCTATTGGGTGGTGGAGTGGGGGTAGTTTGTCATGATATGGCAGGCAAGCAGAAAAAAGAAGTATATAAACAATAGAGATTTATTTAGTTGGGGAAGAGGGAAAGCACTAACAACTAAGAAATTGAGAAGACTTCTTAAATGAAGTGACATCATCCCAGTCCTGGAAGAGAGCTAAGAATTCAAATAGGGCTTTTGCAGATATTTATCCTGCTGGTTTAAAGATAAAACCTAACTATACCTTGTAGCTCAGAGGAAACATGCCACATCATCACCAAACTACCTCTTTTGCATATATTGCCATATTTTCAATTCTCTTGGATCCCAGGAAAAATAAAATGGTCACAGATATTAACTTGTCTTAAGCCAAATCCAGAATAGAAGGCATTAAGCTGTAGGAATGAAAACTAAAAAGCCTGTAGCATCTTGGTACAGTTTCGAACTGGTGTTATTGATAATACTTTTATCCCATGCCCCTCTCTTAAGCAGAAAGAGGTAATGGAATTACATGAATAATGTAGTGGGACAGTCATTTGCTGTTTTCATCTTCCTGTTCTCCCTTTAAGCCAGCTGTCAGTTTTACTGTCAGTTCCAAGGACCAAAAGATCAGGTAGGATTAGATACTTGGGCTTTTCTGATTAATAACACTGGGGATCAATAAATAGATAAGACCTTTAGCACAATATACCTTGGAAATAATAGGAAGTTACCCATTTGATAACAGCTCAGTTTTTAAGTTTCTATTTCTTATGCAGCTCACTATACAAACGTCTCAGGAGCTGTCCATTAGGCTTGTGGAAAATGTCATGGATCAGAAATACATGGATTTATTTTAATACATCATAGACACTCAATGATGCTATAGTGCCTGTGTTCCATAACGAACAGCTGTTTGCAGGAACACTGCCTGGAGCCTTATTTGGCCCTTCATCAGGTTTCAGAGTTGGTTGCTAAGCAGGATCTGGGTTAACACAGAATTTTGAAGTAAGAGACTTTTATCTGCCTTCAGAAATTTTCCAAAAAGTCATTTTTCTTATCCCCTGCAAATAAGGGATCACAAAGAAAGAAATTGATTTCTTTAGAGCAAGTGATAAGTTTGTATTGGTGTGTGTATATATAGATACATATACACTATATTATATATGGATTTATGAGATATATTATAGAAATATAATGTAACATGTAAATATATCATTTGCTCACTAGCATGCATTTGCTACTAGGAATTCAAAATGCCATGGGACCAGTTTCTCAAGTCCTCACTCCATCCCGCAATCTTAATATTTTCTATAGAAATAAAGGACCTTTTATAAAGACAAGAAAAAACAGCTGACTGAACTTAAATGGCCCTCTTTTCCACCTCTCCAAAGTTCATATTGTAGAGTAACCTTTGGGATTACAGGAGACTACCAAATAATAATGAATGATACATAGCAACCCAGATAACCAAGATAGTATCCCCTGTATTCAGACATTGTCATTGAACACAGCATTTTAGTTAGAAGGAACCTGAGAGATAATCTAATCCAGGAGTTCTTAACCTGGGTTTCCTAGACACCATTCATAGGGATCTTGAACTTGAATAGAAAATATTACATCTTTATTTTCTCTAACTTCCTTCAATTATGCATTAGTAGACAACAAGCCACAAAGTATTAGGCTCCACAAAATTGCCAAAATACCTCACAACATTAACAAAAAAAATTAAGACTCTCTGATTTAATCCAATGCCCTCATTTTTCAGATGAGGAAAGTGAAAAATTGATAGAGAAAGTGACTTGTTCAAGGTCACACAGGCAGTAAATAGCAGAACTACCAGGAGGCATGGGAAATGTGAAGAATGAAATTTTCCACTCATATACACAATTCCATTGAGTAGGAAAGTGCAGAGATTTCTAAAGAAATCTATAGGGATCCATCAGCCAATTTATATTTCTACAAAAATAACCACAGGAAATGGAAGCAAGGGTGGGTAATGGAGGTTGAATACAAAACCCTGGCTCAGTCCTGTAAAAAGAGCATCAGGGCTATGAAAGCTCTGAATGTGCTGAGGCTGGCAAGGAAAGCTAATGACAATAAAAGAGCATTTGTTTTCTGTGTTTCTATTTTAGCTCTACTGAGGAAAAGAAGAGGATCAAGGTGTGTGATGTACAGAGGACAGAATGATGATAACTAATGATAGAAATAAAGTGGGCTCTCACTTTGATTTTGTTTTTTCTGCCAAAGAGAATCATCTTTGGAATGGAAAGGTCAGAACAAAAATGACTAATAGGTAGTTAATACATAAGATCAGTAAAGCAATAGTAATATACTGTTTTGATTCAGTTGTGTCTGACTCTTAGTGACCCCGTAGACCATAGTATGCCAATCCTGTCCACTGGGTTTTCTTGGCAAAAAAAAAAATGAGTAGTTTGCCATTTCCTTCTTCAGTGGATTAAAGCAAAGAGAGGGTAAATGACTTTCCCAGGATTTAACAGCCAGTAAATGTCTAAAGCCAGATTTAATTCAAATTTTCCTGACTCCAGACTGAGCCACTAAGTTGATAGTAATATACTATATAGTTACCAATAATCAATCAAGTCGCCAAATGCAACTGAACATCCTAGAATACAGAAAGTAATAGAAGCAACTAGACCTGGAATCAAGAAGAGTTGAATTCAAATCCCACCCAAGGCACTTCCTGGCTCTTTTAACCTGAACAAATCACTCAACTTGTCCCTTCTCATCTGTAAAATGGGAATAATAGCACCTATTTCCCAGAGCTGCTATGGGGATCAAATGAGATAATATTTGTAAAGTACTTGGCACAGTGCCTCGTACATAGGAGGTGCTTTTAAAATATGTTTACTCCCTTAAAGATCTGATATTTTGGGCTGCTGAGCTAGTGGTAGCAATCATTGGAAGACTACAAAGAAATAGATAGGTAGTAGAATATTGAAGAAGGCCAAATGTCCTGATTTTTTTTAAAAAAAAGAATATGGAACCAGGGATGCAAACTATAAACTTCAGAGCCTATGGCTATTTAGATTTTAGCAAAGCATTTGACAAAGACTCCCTTATTATACTTAGGGGAAAATGGAAAAATGTATATTGGATGATAGTAGAATTAAAGATTTCATATCTGAAAAGAAACTCAAGGACCATTTGGTCCAACACACACACACACACACACACACACACACACACACACACACACACACAGAAACTCATTACCAACAAACAAAGCAAGTGGTCATCTACCACTGCTCTAGGCTAAATATCCCCTGTTCCTTCAATAGATCCCCATATAAAAGTAAAATTAGACAGATTTAGCCCTGCTTTCTTTGTTTGATTTGTCACCACACAGAGAATGGAGGGTGTATATGAATTGCAAAGATACTCTCTAATGGAATGCCATACAGTCTCCATGATGCTAACATTCTTTTTGCTGAGTAGAGTAAGGTACAGAATGATAACTTTCTTAGAGTACAATTTGTTGCTGGTGTCTTTTGTAACTCTTCCTATGACTAGATCATAGGACTACTCAGAGTTCTGAAAAAAATTGTCAATTTTTCTTTTATTGTGATTATTAACAATTACCAAGAAAATACAATAAACTACAAATAGCCCCCTCAAAAAAGGAAAATTCCATATATTAAGTAGAATACAAAAAGAATGTTGAATAAAAATGTTGACTTTTTATCCATATCATTTGCTTTATTAAGGATATAATAAAGCCAATCTATTACTTTCAAAACTGCCCTGCTTCTCTTTGCTTCTTCCTTAATTCCCTTTGGTAAACTTATAATATGCTTTAATACCTTCTGATGTTTTCCTTTTTTTTTGCATCAGTTAATAAGACAGTTGACAAGCATGTGTTAAGCACATACATTCAAAGAAAGGAAAGAAACAGTACCTCATCTCAAGGAGTTCACAATCTAGCAGAGGAAATGGAATGAAAATACTAAGTATACACAAAACATTTACAAGAGAAATTGGGTATAATTGATAGAGGAAAGGCACTAAGTGCAGGTAGTTGGGTGGCTTAATAAATAGAGTGTTGGGCCTGAAGTTAGGGAAATCTGAGTTCAAATCTAGCCTCAGACACTTACTAGTTGTTTGACAACTGGTTTGACAACTTGCTGAACAAGTTGTTTAACTTCTGTCTTCCTCAATTTCTTTGACTGTAAAATAGGGACAATTTTAGTATCTTCCTCTCAGTATTGCTGTGAGGATCAACAAAGATAATATTTCTGAAGTTTTTAGCAAATTGCATGACACATGGTAGGTATTTAATAAATGTTTATTTCCTTCTTCCATGTCTACTACGAGTAAAAAGGACCAAGAAAGTCTCCCTGTGGAAATTAGGATCTTAGCTGGGACTTGAAGGAAGCTAGAAGCCAAGGGGAAAAGATAAGGAAAAAGAGTCCAGGTATGGAGTTAAGATGATGAGAATGCTTAAACTTGAGAGATGGAAAATTTTGTGTAGGGAACTCTAAGGAGCTCAGTATTTGTAGTAGGAAATAAAATATGAGACCAAAAATTTGGAGGTGAGAAAGGATATGAAAGACTATGAATGTCAAACAGAGGATATTATATTTGATCCTGGAAATGATAGGGAGCTACTAGAGTTTATTGAATGAGAGAGGAATAATGGCATGGTGGTCAGTCTTGTATTTTAGGAAGATTACTTTGATAGTTGTGTAAAGAATAGAATAAACTGGGAGAGGGTTGAAGCAGGGAGATTAACCAAATGGATATTGCAATAGTGTAGGCATAAGGTAATGAGTGCCTATAGCAGAGTGTGGGCAATGTCAGTGGAGAAGGAAGCCAAAACAAGAGATTTTGAAAAGGTAAAATTGACAGAACTTGAAAACAGCTTTGATACAGGAAGTGTGGTAGAATAAGGATTGTAATGCAAGATTGATACAATATCTCTTGCATTTGCAAAATCACTTGAGGCAATCCTGGCAGTTAGGGGAACTGAATGTTGACCCAGCAAGTACCAGGTCTCAAGAAAAGACCATTAGAGATTTTGTATTAATCCTGCATTACAGGAATCAAGATAGGTTGTGAATCTCCTTTACTGGGAGAATAGTGTTTCCACTGACAATGAAAGGAAAGTCTGGAAAAAGGGAAGTTTTGGGGTTGGGGTGGAGAGGGAGATAATGAATTCAGCTTTGGACATACTGAGTTTGAGGTATCTTTTTTATAATGTCTAATAGGCAGTAAGGAAAATGTGTAAGCATGACTTGCATCTCTAGGATAGAGGTTAGCACTAGATAAGTAGATGTGAGAATGAGCAGTAGAGAGATGATAATTGAATTCTTTGGAATTGATGAGATCATTAAGTAGAATAATGGAGAAGGAAAAGAGAAGGTGGCCCAGGACAGAAAGAATAGCAATATGAAATGAATAAGTTGCAGTACTGAAATGAATAAGGTTGCATTGTTTGAGGAAGTAGCAAAATGTATAAATGTATGTTAAAATCATCTAATATGAAGACAGGAGTTGGGGAGGAAAGAAAAACTATGATCTAGGAACTGGACTCATTAAAGAAAGACTTATTGAAGAAAAATAGCATCATAGAGGTCAGTAAGCAAACGCTACCAAACTTTAGTTTGGATAGTAGATATGGACTGAATGAACCTCAAAGGAAGAGAGATTACAGAGTGACAGTGGTGAAAGGGAGAGCCAAGAAGCAGCAATAAGAAGTAAGGAGTTTTCCAATTTCTCCCACCTCAACCAGTGAATCTCAGGAATGCATGAATATATAACAAGTGTTCTGAAGGGTAGCTAGTGTAAAAGTGGGGCACCAGGGATGTTAAAATATAACCTAAATGGTTTGTGGGTACACACTGGGTTGAAGGAGAGACAGGACCAACCAGGTTAGGGAGACCAGGGTTCACTGATTTATCAGACATAAGAATGGCAGTTGGCCCAAAAGACACCCAGCTCACCCTAGGCCAGGGTCTATGGAACCAGCAGGCAAGGTAAAAGTTTATACAGTTTTAATTGGGAAAATAATAATGAAGGATAGGAATAAGGTAATTCTACACTTGAAAACCAAAGGGCAAAACACAGGGGGCAGGGAAGGACTTAACTACTCTATCCTAATTGACCTAAGCCAGGCAAGGCCCAAAGGAGCAGTACTGGAGTCACAGGGAAGGCTTTTTCAAACCTGGTTGCAGCCAGGTTTGGTCAGCACAGCTAAAGGGCAATTGGGGTCTCACAGTAATGCAAGGATGGTCACAGAATGCCAAGAGCCAAGGTGATCCAAGGTACCTAAGTAGGGAGAGTGAGTTTGAAATGCTGTCCACCACATCCCAAACCACTTCCCCACTTGGTGCAACTCTGCAGGTCTTGTCCACTTGCTGAAAGCCTTCACCTCTCAGGATCCCAGGGAATCAGGATGCAGTTTTTTCCTAACTCTGAGATCTCCCAGGGTTAACAACAGTTATGTCCAACCACTAATGTAATCCCTCTCAGAACACAAGCCCACTTCCTGCTCCTTCATTCTATCTTGGAATCATCCAGCCCTTCCTGCTAGACCCAAAACTATTACTAACTAATGTTCCTCACAACACTAGGGATCCTGGGTCTTCAAGAGGGAACCAACTTTCAAGTGAGAGTCATAAAGGAAGTTTACCCTAAGAGTAGGCATTGCAGATATCAGTTGAAGTATTAGGAAGTCTTAAAGTGGGAAAAGGGTCAAGGTTTAGGGGGGGAAAGGTTGAGGGGAAGGTGGAAAACAGTTTTTAAATGATGACAGCTAGGGCTTCAGAATCTGAAATGCAGAGATTATGACTGAGTGAGACTTTATTAATCATCAAGAAATTAATTCAGATAGATGTTATAAAAAAGTAAGTAATCTGGATGGGTCTCGAAGGCAATTTGGGTGTGAGGAAGGATAAAGGGGATATAAGTGATTATAAGGTTATTGGGAGGAGGAATGAAGGTAAGGGAAGGTATATAGGAGATAAGGGAAATGGGGTATGTTGGAGAAGGCAGCTCAAATAGGTTTATTCACAGAGGCTAGAGACAGAGGATATTGGGAAAGATAGGCTAAACCCTTCCAGGCAAAGAAAGGTATCTCTATAGGTACAAAGGAGTTGGGCCAGTCAGAAATGTTTTAACTCAGGCTGGAGGGCTTCTTTAGTCAGTTTCCAAAGTTCCTTGAGGGAGCAGTTGAAGGGGCTCCTCCTTGTCAGAGAAACTGTTAGTAGGAGGAAGTCTCAGGTAACCACTTCCTGCCAAGATGGATGCTTGCAGTTCCCTCAAGAAAATAAAAGAAAATGATTCCTTCCCTTTCAGCCCTTGTCTTAATATTGACACATTGATTCACCAGAGGGTTTGAATAGGTAACAAGGGGATTTATTAATACCAGGGTCAGTCAGAAGGGGAGAGGGGTTTAGGGTTTTCTAATTGCTGCTAGGGAGAGGGGTGATGGTGGGGGATGGGTCGCAAGAGAGGTTTAGACTGAGAGAGCCTGCTCTCCTAGTCAGCAAGATTTGACTGCCTTTTAAGTAAAGTCTTTATCAAATCACTAAAACTAGGGGTAACTTATTTGAGGATACTTTACTTGTCTATAGAAACTAAACCCAAAATGTCTAATCACCCAACCCTCCCTTCCACCCAGGGCCCAAAAGAAATTCACTGGAAAGGGAGGGATGTAGATGGAAAGATCAGGGAGAGGTCTGGAGAACTGAGATAGGTCTAAATTTCCCCAAGACAAATAAGCACAGGCCAAGGCCGAAGCAATTAGGTCAAAGCCAAGTCAAAAGGCCTAAGCTAAAAGGCTAAGCCAAAGCAAAAGCCTCCAGTCACAATGAAAGCCAGAAGGCAAAAGCCCCGTCAGTTGGAACTTCACCTCTATTTATAGCTTCAAGTTCTAACTGACTTTCTGAAGATTCTAAGATCTTTAACTGACTTTTTGTGACTATTTGAAATTACAGAAGCAAAAAGTTTCTGTTAGCCACCTCGCATTACATAAACCATCAATATCTCCAGGAGTCTGTCTTTGAGGAGTAGTCCTCCCAAGATTAAAGGAGCTCAGGTGCAAGAATTAATTTGGGGAGCTGAAGAATGGCATTTTTCCTCATTACCCAGAAACATGAGATCTGTGCATGATGAAATGATATTTTTCACCTTCCCCTAAAATTAGGAGTAAGGGCAGAAGACGGACTCTGACCACTGAGTCACTTTCTGCCTTCATGGAGTCCTGAAGTTCTCCCTTGGGTTAATTCTCTGCTGGTCTCAAAGGAAGATTGCAACAGGCACTTCTATCCATCACCATAAATATTCCCCCTTTTATTCCTCCTCAGCACCTACTTAAAAAAGAGGGGGAGGGGGAAACTTTGCAAGAAGTATAGTGTAGGGGCAGCTGGGTAGCTCAGTAGAGTGAGAGTCAGGCCTAGAGACAGGAGGTCCTAGGTTCAAACCCGGCCTCACCCACTTCCCAGCTGTGTGACGCTGGGCAAGTCACTTGACCCCCATTGCCCACCCTTACCAATCTTCCACCTATGAGACAACACACCGAAGTACAAGGGTTTAAAAAAAAAAAAAAGAAGTATAGTGTAGCCTCCCACCAAAAAAAAAAAAATACGACCTAATAACTCTGTCCAAAAATATAACAAATCATAATATATTGTTCCAGGAGAAATTAATCACCTCCCTCTTAGGAAATGGGACACATGCTTCATAATAATTCCTCTGGAGACATAGTCGATAGTTGTTTTAAACATCATTATTAAGTTATTCTTTAAAACATTGTTGTCATTGTATAAATTGTTTTCCTGTTGGTTTTTTTTTTCATTTTACTCTACATTAGCTCAAAGAAGTCTTTTCCAGGATTGTCTGAAACTGTCCCTTACATCATTTTTTATGTCTCAATTATATTCCATTACATTCAATATGCCACAGTTTGTTGAATCATGGCCAAATTAATGGACAGTTCCTTTGTTTCCACTTTTTAACTTTTCTTTTTTTCTTTAATTTCCCTTCGGAATGAGAAAGTTTTTCTTTTGGGAGTTTTGGGTTTATTTGCTTGCTTGCAGTTATTTCCTCCCTATTGTTCTGCCTCTTACCTTCCTCATCACTTTTTCTTTAATGAGTTTGAATATTTCTATACTAAATTTGTGTTTGAGATGTTCAACCATTCTCTGTTCAGTTCATCCAATGCCCACTCATCCCCACCTTTTCTCTATCCTTGTCTATAATTCTTCTCAATAATTCTAATTATGAGAAATCATAAATATTTCCCTTTAATTACTTCATTCTATAGCCTCAGTTTCATTTCCTCTTATAAAACTATCAGAACCAAATGAATCCACATTCTAAATCCCATTCCTTTTACTTAATTAGCTACCTTAATGCCCTTTGAAGATAGTAAGATTATCAAAGAACACTATAAGGAAAATAAACAACAATAACATTAAAAGAACACATAAATTCATACAAGCAAAGCATACTAATCTTGAAGACAGACAGAATGCTCAGAGACAGCTTAAATATTATCACAGGAGAATATGAAAAAGCAAAAAACCTACAGACTTTAATTCAAGAAATAACATAAGAAAAATTCTCCCAAATATCTGAACACATAAAACAAAATGTCAATTAAAAGAATACATAGATAATCACATTGACTAATCTCTAAAACAGAGTCCTCTGTTATAAACTCAAAAATACATCTTGATTAAATTAAACAATTTCAGTGAAACAAATTCTCTAAGCAATCAGTAAAATGATATTCAAAGATAAAGGAATGTCAATTTGAATAACAAAAGACTAGTCTATATCTACTATAAACCACAGAAGGGTATGGAATGCTGTATTCTAAAAAGTAAAGATCAAGAGGTAAACCAATGTGACCTGTTCTGCAAATTTGATCCTAATAATTAATGAAAAAGATGAATATTCATTTAAAAACCCATTAAAAATATTATTAGAAAAAAACAGTCCTAAAGAAATCACTAACTTTTTCCATATCCCAGACAACAGAAATTTTAAAAAGGAAAGCAAGTACAGTAATAATAAAAGAGCAATGTAGATGAAGGAATAAAGTAGAAAACAAATAGAAGTGATGGAAAAATAGGCCTGAAATATCATGAACTAAACTTTACAACAATTCACCTACAGCTAAATTAATGTTTTTGTGGGACTAAATTATATAATGAGGAGATACATAAAAGATGATAGGGGAGGAAGAAAATAGATCGGGATATGTGATATATCCTTATCAAGTCAAAGGTTAACAATGAATAAAAAAACTACTCATGAACAAGAAAGTCTACATGAAATGGGCAATGAGGAAAAGGGAGGAACTGATATATGGGGTGGGGGTGAGTAGGGAATGTTAATAAGAGAGGTTACCACTGATGAGCATTTTTACTGGAGAAGAAAGATATTCAGTAAAGGGAGATGGCATTGTAAAGTGAGTATAATCTTCAGGAACTAGGTGGTTAGATCACTTATTCTTCATAAGGAGGAAACTCAGAGTTCCTAGGATCACATTAAACCCAGAAGAGTGAGAAGGTAAGGAACCAGAGAGATTTTATGGCAAATGGGGGCGAGGGCAATGACTATGGAAAGGATATATATTAATAATAAATTATACAATCAGGGTCATAGGAAAATTCCTACTGTTGGGGAATATCTCTCACTGAAAAGAAGTGTTACTTCTAAAGTAACATGTAATAAAAGAAGAGTACCAAGAACTGATGACATAGAAACTATTTAGGAAAGGGGAGCCCAAATCGATACCTTAGTAGCTTTAATTTTTTTAAGGAATACAGATACTAAAGATGGGTTAAATAAGAATAAAGGCAACATTTTTTAAAAGTCTAAAATAGCTAAAAGGGAAATAAATAATGAATTTGAAAAAAGATGCATACAATTAATTTTTTAAGAATATCAGAAAAACCAAGTTGAAGAGAAAAGGGGAAAAATGATTTTCCATGTCTACTTAACTAAGAGAAAAACCTAAGCAAAGCAGAATTAATGATTGGCTAAAAAAAAAAAAGAAGACTAAGAATTTAAGCAAAATTCCAAAAAAGGACATAAGTTTAAACCAGAAAAGGGGAGGATGATTTGAAGGCAATGAAGAAACCCAGTGGGAATAGTTTACTTTAAAGTAGATTAAGGTAAAATCAGTAAGGAGAAATAGTACTATCTTCATATAAAAAAGAGGCAGAAAACACCTAATTAAAAAAAAAACTAATGTTAGAAATAAATGTAGAAAAATATAAACCTAACATAATTTTAAATAGTAATTGATTAAACAATCAAATAAAAAAGAGAAATAAGTTGTATAAGAAAACAAAACCTTATATTTTGTTGCTTAAAAGAAACATCCAAAAAGCAAAAATATCCTTGTAATAAAAATGAGGAACTGGAACAAAATTTGCCATGTATCAAGTAAATCCATAAACAAGCAAGAGTTGCAGTAATTGTCTCAGACAAAGAAAAAACAAACTTCCATAACATAAAAAGTTATAAACAAAAAAACTGCATTATTATGAAAGCTAACCATAGACAACAAGTGAATATCGATATTACACTTGCCAATAGCCATAGCGCCTAAATTCCATAGCATCTAAATTCATAAAGAAAAAATTAGTTTAAATACAGAAAGATATAGCCATTAATACCATAGTGGCCAGAGGTTTCAAAGTCCCTCTCTCAGGTGCGGATAAGTTTGACAGAGAGATAAACAAAAGGAAAAATATAAAACTAAACAAATATATAGAGAAGAGCTAAAAAAGATTTAAGATATAAATGGAACTACTAAAGAATGTATGTATTTCTAAGCACCACCCTGAGCTTCAACAAAAATCAACCATATTTTAGAGAACAAACAAATATAAAAAGATAGAAATGGTAAGTATATCCTAATTTGTTCAGGGATCATGAACAAAAGACATAGAAGCAAATGGAATCTTAATAATAAAAATCCTAAGAATGAGGAAGTCAGAGAACAATTTATAAAAACCAATAATTATGTGAAAGAAAATGAAAATAATGAAATAACATATCAAATGTTCTGAGATCCACCTAAAGTATCTCCAGAGAAAATCATGTTACTATAAACAAATATTAACAAAACAGAAAAAAAAAGGACTGAAAAATCAAATTTATATTTTTTAAAAATCTAAAGTCAGGGAGGTGGCCAAGATGCCAGAGAAGATATAGGGACTCATCTAATCTCCACTAAATTACCCTCCAAAAAACCATGATATGATCTCTCCAAATGAATTCTGGAGTAGTATAAATCACAAAAAAGATGAGACAAAGAAATTTTTCAGCACAAAAAAAGAAAAAAAAAATTAGAAAGCCAGCACAAATGATATGGTAGATCAGGGTGGACGTCTAGCATTAAGCAGTGTGCTAAGGCAAGCCCCATCTCAGCAATAGGCCCTGTCTGTAGCTGAAGCTGAAACAAAGGCTTCCAGAGCTCTCAGCCACAGATAGTAAGAGGGATCATACAATTGCTCAGAAAGATATTACAGGGGCCCCTTTTCTGGTTCTGTGTGTGAGATTCTTATTGCCCCACCCTTACACAGATCTAATAGAGCAGTCCTGGAGTGTGTCTCAGAGGGAAGAGGGGAAATAGCACATACCATTGTTTGCAGCAATTGTTTCCTGACAACAGAAAAGAAAAGAAATGAGAGTAATACAGGAAAATCATAAAAAGAGTCAATAGCTTGGTAAAGGAGCCCCTACCCCCCCAAAAATCACTGAACAAATTAATACTTTAGTAAACAGAATAGTTCAAATTGGTAAAGAAAACATAAAAATCCAGTGAAGAGAAGAACTCCTTAAAAAAGCAGAATTGGCCAAATGGGGAAAAAAAGATATATAAAAATACACTGAAGAGAACTTTTTAAAAGGCAGAATTGGCCATATGGAAAAATATATACAAAAATTCACTGAGGAAAAGAACTCTTTACAAAGTAGAATTGGATCTATAGAAAAGGAGATATAAAAGCTTACCCAAGAAAATCAGGCTTTAAAAATCAGAATTTGGCAAGTGGAATCTAATGCACCCTACCAGAAACTTTATGAGACAAATTATGAGGCTCATCCCTAAACCAGGGAAGGATAAAGCACCTAAGGAAAACTTTAGACAAATTTCACTGGTAAATATTGATTCAAAAATAAATTAAATTACATCCTGTCAAACTATAGCAATTTAAAAAAATATTCACAGACTCCAAAAGAACCTTTGCTATAAACAGACATTGAGTGTGGAAAGGTCTTCTTCTCTTGTTAAAAGAACTAAAGTTGAAGCCTCTGGACGCTGAGCTAAACGAGAAGCAAGATACTTCACTTCTTTTACTTACCAGATAGTCTCACTTCTCTTGTGAATGAGGTTGCAACTAAGATGAGAATTCCTGCATGATGAAACCAGAAGCAGAAAGCAGATCCACAACCTTCTATCCAAAGAAATAATATCTAGCAGTAAACATAATATAAGCATAAAAATCCTCAGCAGAGATTATGTGCTTTGTGAAACCAGCAAAGAAAAGTGTCAGAGGGATTAGTATGAGCTCCATTACCAGAAGATATGAGTACACCTGCAATGTCTGAAGCATGAGTTGTCTGTGTGCATTTATACTCTTACCATATGATTATCCAACCCATGAGCTTGTCAACATATGGTATGCTCCATTGTCATGCATGTGGCATTGCTCTCCCATCAACCCTCCTAACTCATCTGCACAAGATGTTCCTTATCATACAAAGAAACTTTTACCCCTTAGAAGTGTATTCTACCCCCTGTACCACTCTTCACATTTGGGAGTATCTTCCTAAGTCCTATTTCTCTTCTTTTCTTACCCTATGCCCTAGCATATCCCAGAATCTCTCTTTCAATCAAATGTATCCTTATCCCTCTCTAGGTTGCACTGCTGATTATTCTCCAAAGGACTCCATCTGCTATGAAGCCAGATAACCGCACACATATACACATATCTCTTTTTCGGCTCCATTTTGTTATCTTCCCCATTAAAAATGTATGTTCTTTGAATCTAAGGATTGTTTCTATTTCTGCTTATATTTGCAGGCCCGGTGCTGGTACATGGTAAACATAAGTGCTTATTTACCTGTCTTAGCATATTCCCTACATGTGACCTTTAGGCATATCTAATCTTCTCACTAATTGTGTGTGAGGGGCAGGAGAGTTTTGTTTATTGGGACAATGTGCCTCAGATTAATGGGATTAATATTCTACTCTTTTCATGACTATTATTCAACATCAGAATAAATCCTGGGACACAAATGATCTTACTAGGGTCAAATGTCTCATGCCTCCACCAAACCCCTCTACCAAACCCTGCCTTGATCATTAAATGGGCCAGGGACAGGACAAGTCTGTGTCCCTGTGCATACCCCATCCTTTCTACCTATTTCTCAGGGATCGGTAATGAAATCAACATTACCTTTGCCATTGTGAAGAGCATGACGATCTTCTGCCTTATGGTTCAACTCATAACTTTGGGTTTCTGTGCAACAGATTGCCAAACCGAAGCTCCCTTTCCTGACCATAATTCTCTCATTTCTCATATCTACTGTGGATTTTGAACTGTTGTGGCTGGGTGAACTGCATCCCCCAGCGTGACCCAGGGGTCTCGCCCCCTTACTTCCTGGAGTGGGATTGGTCTTGAATGGACCAATCCAGTGCTGGGGGAGGGACCACACACAACCCCATTTCCTGGCATGGGATTGGTCCTGAATTGACCACGCCCCTTGTTTCCTGCCATAGGTCTAATCCCATGATAGGGGTAGAAGATACCCCTACTTCCAGAGTCTAGGACCAAAATCAAATGATATATATAAGAACCAATCCGAGCCCTAGGAGGGAATTTTGAATCAAACCTGATTCAAAGTTGAGAGAGATTAGTTCATTTCAGGCTAGGGGAACTCTGATGTGTTTTTTTCTTTTAATAAAGTTTTTTTTTTTTAAACATCAAAGTCAGCTTTCTTTTAGCATCCTTACTACCCAATCTGTACCCCATTCCTCTATTTTTCCTATCCCACTCTTCTTTACAATGTCCCTTCTGTTCTATTTTTTATATTCTATGTTCTCTTTTTATTCTAGTTTTTTCTTTGTAATTGAAACTGTGACCTCCCCGTCAAAAATCACTTGGTTTTGCTTTTGTTTTGTATATCACCTTTATTTCTAAATCTATCTCTTGCCCTCCCCTTCCAGAGTGCCACCCTTGATAATTATTTTTAATGGAAAGGTGAGGAAATAGTTCAGCATAAATTAACTAATTCATTGTTATTAGTCTTATAGTAAATTCAATGTTCCTCACCCACAGCCCTGCCACCTCTACAAAGAGGGGAAAGAATTGCTCTTTTGGAAATTACTTTGTAAATGATTTATATCTACTGATATTTGTCCTTGATATTTTCTCCCAAAGGAATATATGCTCTTTGAGGACATGTATTTTTTTCTTTTTTTATTATTAAGACCTAACACAGTACCTTGTTCACCATTAAGATGTAATAAATATTAGTTGAATTCAATTGAATTTCATTAAATGTATTCATTTCAGTTGAATTAATTTTGTCCTCTAGCTGAAGAGTAAAAGTAAATATACCAGTAGGGTCTCATGATTTGTGGTAAGGAGGGACAGTGACCCACAGAGTATGGGGCTTTCGTGCCAGCTCCATGTACAAGAGAGGATATCCCAAGTACTATACTATTCACTTCTCTCTGACTTGGATAAGCATATAAATCTTTCAAATGTGCCTTAGAGGTAGGGGAAGGAGAAGGGAGATTTTCAATAAATCATCCTTGGAAAGGCTTAACTCTCCCAAAACAGTTAAGCAGAGAAACAGGAAATGGAGAAGTGGAAAAGTTGAGGGGAGGTTGGGAACAAAATGGTATTCCCCCACACCACCCACTAAGCACAGGATCCCAGATTTAGAATTAAAAGAGATCTCAAAGTTCATGCTGAGCAAACCCTTAATTTGACAGATAAAGAAACTGAGTCACAAGGGGAAGTGAGTTTACCTACCTGGTAAGCAGAGAGGCCTGGTCTTTCAACTCCAAGCACAGTAGTACTCTTTACACTACACTGCCCTGGTATAACTAAGTCATTTTCCTTTTGCACTGCTAAATGCCAAAAACATTTTTTGGCCAAGAATGTGTGAAACTGTAGCTTCATCTAAGTACATTCACAATACAGCTCACAGAAAATTAGGGGCAGCCTAGCTTTTCAGTCATTTCTCAGACCACTATCTGTAGCAGGAGCCAAAGACTCTGATGGCTTTTTCTCCTGATGCTCCATGATGTGTAAAGCACAATCCCTTCCCAACAATAGCTTGAGTCTTCTTTCTTCCCCCTGTAGTACATCCTACTTTTCTCAGGCATTGCTTATAAATGAAAAGACCCATATTGTAGGTTTTTGAGACTCCCAGCTTACATTACAGGCAGAGAACCTTCTGTGTCTTGATTTCTCTCTCCTCTTCCCTCCACTGCCCAAGTTTCCCCTAATTAGGTATGACTTTTTAAGCCTGAAGAGGAAAGCTTTTCCACAAAGGTATCCTTCAATGAGCAATGATTCTGAAAGCGATATGGGCTGATTGATCTGACATGGCAAACCCTGGGCATTCCAGCTCTCAGTCCACAGGCCATCTGTGTCTGGCCTGAAGGATTGATCCAACTTTGTCATCTATTTCAGTTTGCTCTGTATTTTGACTCTTTGCCAGAAGTAACTAGCCCACAATAGGCAAAGTTACTCTAGGAGAGATTTGGTGGGTGATCCTGTGGTCTCATCCCATATCCTCCATGGAGGGGTGGGGAACCCTTGCACTTAATGAGAAGGAAACAAACTAATCCATATCTACTTTTCGACCACACAAAGCAGAGACAACTGAGGCAGCTGCGATATTCATGGCGGTAGGGTTTCTTGGCCACTGAAGACTGCAAAGATGAAACCAAAAAGGACAGATACCAGTGAGTGAGATCACACAGAAATAGTTAGCTGGAAGCCCAAAGTAGACCTCTTCAGACACCACAGAACCGGCTAGTGAACTCTACTGAAGATGGTATGAAAGAAGACTAGAAAGACCAAAGAGCAGGAACAGAAGCAAACACAAATCACAAAAGTAGCAATAGAGGGGAAAGAACCTTATATTGAAAGTCAGGTGACCTGAGTTTTTATGTCACTTCTCCTAGCTATTTCAGGTAAATTACTTTAGTATTGTAGGACTAATTTTCTCATCTATAAAATTAGGACTAAAGAATTATCTACTAATATCCCTTTACTGGTCCAACATTCTATGGGGAAAGGTATGGTATGATACAAAAAACACCAACGTTGGTATCAAAAGATTAGAGTCATGAATGACTTAACTATTCTCAAAAAAAAAATACAATGATGCAAGACAATTCAAATAATTGATATTGAAAAATATCATTCACCTCCAGAAAAACATCATATTGCTCTTCTTATGGAGGGGGAGAACAGGGAAGAGGATTTGGAAAACAATTTTAAAATGAATTTTAAAAATTGTTTTTATATATAGTTTAGGGAAAATAAAATATTTTTCTTCTTTTTTTAAAAAGAATCCATACCTTCTATTTTAGAATCAATACTTTATATTGGTTCCAAGGCAGAAGAGCAGGTCAGGCAATAGAGATTAAGTGACTTACCCAGGGTCACCCAGCTATGAAGTGTCTGAGAACAAATTTGAACCCACGACCTTCCATCTCTAGACCTGGCTCTCAATCCACTGAGCCACCAAGCAGCACCCAAAATAAAATATTATTAGAAGAAAAAAATAAACTTGAGTCTCCAAGTTCTCTGAGTCTGTTTCCTCATCTGTAAAATGGGATCATTAGTATCTCCTCCCACCTACCTCCCAGGCTTATTGTGCAGATGGAATGAAATGAAGGATATAAAGAAGTATGCTAGTTATTGTAATTACTACCCTCCACCCAAGACAATGATGATATAGTGGATAGAGGTCTGGAATTAAAAAAACGTATGAAGACATAGGTTTAAATCCCACCTTAGCCACATAATAGTTGTGTGAATTTAAGTATATCATTTAACCTCTCTAAGCCTCAGTCTCTCCTCTATAAAATCAAGGCATTGGACCAGAAGTCCTATGAGGTTTTTGCTAGTTCTATATTTATGATCTTATGATAAGCTAAAAGTGAAGTGGAAAGAAAAGATGAATCAATCTATCAAAATTATATTATCTCCTGTGATACCCAAGATTTATTTAGCACCTCTAGGTTTACCAAAAAAAATTTTAATCTGATCTTATTTAAGTTTCATGACAACTTTGATAAGTAGATATTAATAGCATCATTAATGATGAGCAAACTGAGGCTCAGAAGATAAATGCTAACAATCACAGTTATTTTCCAGTATCTGAGGTGAAATTCAAAACCGGATTTTTTTTATTCTAAGTCCAGTGCTCCCTCCACAACACAGCATGCCTTCGAAGGATGAGGAGAGATAGAAGGAAAAAAAAAAAAAA
>NC_058132.1:168466006-168526741 GCF_016433145.1 Gracilinanus agilis
TGTGTGTGTGTATATATATATATATATATATATAGAGAGAGAGAGAGAGAGAGAGAGTCTTTATCCTCAAAGTGCTTCTCTTATAATTTGATCAGGAAATAATTATATGGCACCCTCCCTGTGCAAGACAATGTGTTTGTTGCAAGAAGATAAGACAATTAATCAAAGTATATAAACCTAAGGGATAAGAGGTGGGAAAAAAATGATTTGGTATGAGAGTGGGGAGAGATGAGCAGAAAGGAAAAAAAAAATTAGTAAAAACTTGAAAGTAGCAGTGACCGAGCTCCAAGCCACTATTTCCACCAAATGAAGTTGAATGTACCAATATATATGAAAAAATAACTCCTTATTTATTTCAAGTTCAACCCACATTCTCCCCTCACCCTAAAGGGAGAAACTCTTGGAAGATTTATGATTTTACTATTGCTCTCAACTCGTAATGTGGGCACGTGAACATGAGGCTAAAAATGTACCATGGCCTTCATGAGAGAATCAGCTTGACAGCTCTATATTAAATGCATGACAACTTCACATCCAGTTTCACATCTGAATACTTAGATTTTTTTTCATTGGGAACAGACGAATTATTAGTTGAGCCATGAACATGAATGTCAGCTTATATGCCAATAACTTTTAAAAAATCAGGCAGTAAGCCCTGTAGAATAGGCACAGGAGACACCAGCCATAACCCCAGAGATTAGCACAGTAACTGGCATATAGTAGGCACTTAATAAGTGTTGATTGATTACATAGTATATACAATGTGCCTTGTCATTGAGTTTCTTGTAGAGAGTTCAAGGCTACATAAAAGCACTTGTTACCCGCTGTCTTCTAGATCAAGTGCTCGAAAGGACCTCAGAAGTCATCTACTCTCCATGGAGTCCTTTCATTTTATATGTGAAGAAACAGAGGTGCAGAGAAGAAAAATGACTTGCTCGGGGTCAGAGAGATTAAGTGACAGAGGTAGGATTTGAACCTAAGTCCTGAATCAAATGATCCTCCCCCTGCAATGGTTGTATTGTTCTTTACTTATTTTCAGTCACATCCAACTGTTCATGACTCCATTGGGGGTTTTCTTGGCAAAGACACTAGAATGGTTTGCCATTTCCTTCTCTAACTCATTTTACAGAAAAGAAAACTGAGGCAAAAAGATTAAGGGTCAAAAAAGCTAGCAAGTATGGGAGGCTAAATTTGCATTCTTATCTTCCTAACTTCAAATCTGGAATTTTATCCACTCTGCTACATAGCTACCCCTGCAATATTGCCTTCAATAAAAATGAGTCAACAGAAGTTATCAACCTAGCCACAGAATAATAATAACTCATAAGTATATTGTGCTTTAAAGTTTACAGGTATTATCATCTCCATTTTTCAGATGACGAAACTGAGATTTGGAGTATTAGAATCAGACAAAATCTGAACTCAGGTGTTTTTTGGTACAAAGGGCCATAGAAAGAGCTGACAATAGGAAGTTACTTAATGAAACCTCTTCATTTTAAAGATGGGGCACTGAGTTTCAAAGCTTCTCTTTTGACTTTACCAGTAATAGCTTATTACTTCTCAGTTACTACAGTTAATCCTCATCTCCATAGTGTTGATCCTCTTTCTCTCTTATCCCTTTTCCCAATATCACTATATTTTCCCTTTGACAAAATATACCTTGCAGCCAGACAAGTGAAGCTCTGGTAACATGAACTTGTGTCTGCCATAAAGTACACTAGAAAGTATAGAGCTGCCTTCATTCAACCCTCCATTAAAGAATAATAATTCATATATATTTTAGTATTTATAATTAACAAAATTTTCTCACAGCTATTATTTCATTTGACTTGATCACTAGAATCCTATAAATGGAGTCGTGGTTGCTGTTGTTCAGTCATTTTAGTTACATTCAACTCTTTGTGACTCCATTTGGAATTTTCTTGGTAAAGATACTAAAGTGATTTGCCATTTCCCCCTTTAGTTCATTTTACAACTGGGAACTGATGCAGAAAGGTTCATGTGACTTGCCCAGGGTCACTCAGTTTATTTGTGCAAAACCAGATTAGAACTTATGGAGATAAGTCTTCCTGATGCCAAGTCCAGTAGTCTATCCACTGGACTACCCAGCTGACCCAGAAAAGGAGTGGGGAGAGTATTATTATCTCCATCTTAAAGATGAAATTTATGGAAGGTAAGTGGCTTGCTCACTGACAAGCTAGAAAATAGCAGAGGGAAGGTTTAAACCAAGGTCTTCTGACTCCAGGGTTAGTGTTCTTCCCATTATTGCAAGACAGACAGAACTTAGAGAATCCAGTTTCATAACAAAGGTTGATTGAGTTTATACAATGGCATACATATAGATTTTTTTAAATACAATGCAGCAAATAATTTGATTGTCTCTAAATATCCAAATGGTTAGCACCTGGAGGGTTGCTTGAATTACTTTCCTTTGAAATTTATTTTATCCACTTTCTAGTAGGATAGGGCAAGAATACTCAAAGGGGTAGGGAAGCAATTGGGTAAAATGTGAAATGCTTTAGTGTTACCATTGCTTGAGATATCCTCACAAAGGAGATCAAGTAAATGAAAATGAGAATAGGAAGAAGTGAATCAGGGCTAGCTTTGGAGTCAGGAAAGCCTAATTTCAAGCCTTACCCCTAATATATAGCAGCTATGGGACCACAGGTCAGTCATTTAACCATTCGGTTTCTCACTTTCTAAGACTAAACTTCTAATCTACAGATTAGTTGCTCATCTGCATTTGTTGAAAGAGTTTTCACACTTGGAATTCCCTAAATCCATGAAATAACAAGTCAAGACTCCCACAAAAAAAAATGGAAGGGAAAGAGCAAAAGATATCAAATTCAAAGGTGCAAATAAGAATAGAAACACATAAAAAGTTAATTTGTTCAAGTGGAGAACTGAAAACATAGACCAAATCAGACAGAACACAGGGACAGAAAATCTAGGAGATGACATGGTTTAAGAAAAAAATAAGCCAGGCCCTGAGGACGCAAAGGCTCACATAAAGAGCAAGTCTAGTCAGGACTTGTTTGTAAAGGAACAGTGAGGCATGATAGCCATTCCTAACCCTGCAACTTAAAAGCCACTTACACCAGGACTAACCCAGAGACCTGATATTTTCTTACTGCATGAAACAGACTCCTTGCGAAATAAACAATAAGTTGATACAACACCCTTGGGCTGTTACCTGCAGTGTGCCATAGCACAAAAGCATTGGACAGGGGCTCAAAGGACCAGAGTGGAAATCCTAGTTCTATTCACTAATTTTGAAGCCTTTACCAAGTCTTTTAACTACTGAATCTGAATCTCCTCATCTTTAATATAGG
Organism: Gracilinanus agilis; assembly: GCF_016433145.1. Taxonomy (NCBI): domain Eukaryota; kingdom Metazoa; phylum Chordata; class Mammalia; order Didelphimorphia; family Didelphidae; genus Gracilinanus; species Gracilinanus agilis. The sequence goes on from NC_058132.1 coordinate 168,469,339, forward strand.
GATGATCATGTTTATGGGCACTCAGTAGGTTTGAGGTCCAGAGTGGTGATATGACTTTTGCAAGGACATTTTTCCATATCCATTGCCCAGAAACACTAAAAAGGAGAAGGAAGAACACTTAAAAAATCCAGTGGGTCTGTAATCTCATCACGCAAGTTCCTTCCAATTCCCTCAATGAAGGCCGATCACAAACCATCCATATCCACCCATGCTGTGAGGAAAGATGAAAAACCATCCATGTACTTATATGACATTTCAAAACTATCATTTGAGCTTGAGATTTACCAATTCCTCCCTTTCTCCCAATGTAGTAAGCCTATCTTCTTTTTAACTTGGAGATTTTTTTTGATAACATCTTTAGTTCTCCTATGTAATTCCTGGTTTACAAAATATTTCAACCTGTTCACCACAACGGTACTCTTCACTCTGGTCCTCAAATAATTATCATTTTTCAGTTCTTCAGAGACGAGTGATGTTACATGACAGAACAATAACAAGTTTGGCTTCCTTTTTGCAGCTTTGCCAGTTTCCTCCTCTACTGTGACACTTTCAAGGTTATGGCTTTAGTAATGTGGGAAGTCACTCTTCCACTATGATAGCAAACTCTTAGAGGCTTGCTGGAGCCTCAGAGAAATTGAAAGGCTTCTTCATGCTCTCAAACCTTCCTAATTCTAGTGCTTTTCCCTATTTCCTATATTCAGGAACATCTAACCTTGACATCAATCAAACAACAAACATTTATTAAGTGCCTATTTGGTGTCATGCACTATGCTGTCTTATGGATATCAAAAAAGGCAAAAGACAGTCACCGCCCTGTTTGCATGCTCTCTTCCCTAATGATTATAAGCTCCTTGAGGGCAAGGATTCTAACTATGGCAATTTTTCCACTATTGCCCTGTTGATTCTCACTCAATAGTTGTAAAATCTTGATAGGACCAAATTTATAATTGCTATAGAAGACACTGAGCTCTTTTAGATCTAATCAGTCAATCAGTCAGAAAACACTTATTATGACTCATTGTGTGGGAATCTTTGGGGTTACAAGTATCCCCTACCCCAAGGAGCTCTATCTTGTGATACTCAGAAAGAAAAGGTGAAATCAGTACAAACTATCATCATCATAATTATTTCAGTTCCTTCTGGAATTCAGAACCTCCTCTTTCTTTGACCTTTTCCATTTTCTCCTCCTTTCTATTTTTCCTGTTCTTTATATATTTGTACATATATTCCATCTACACTCCTGTCGTTTTCCTCTCCTTTGATTTAATTTCTCCCTCCATAGGTCTGCTCTGCCTGGGCATTGAAACTGCATAGCCGTATATTCATAAATATCTGCTGGATGGTTTTACTGTTTAGATGACTTCAACATTTTAATGGAAAATGGAAAATGTTTAAGGAGGCTGCTCGATATTCTGCATCATTTGGCTAGCTCCAGATGGGACTTAGTTTCAGTCTGCCCAAATCAGTCCTCACCATAGGAGAGACAGGGACAGAGAGAGACACACACACAGAGAAGGGAGTGGGTGGGGGGTGGTGCAACTGCCTACAAGTAGAATAAACTAAATTTAAACTCTATAAAACATAATCCATCTTTCCAAAGTGAAAACTCTTTTCAAAGGTGGACTTTGCATTGGGAAAAGGGCCCCTTTGGCAGGATTATGTCTCTCTTGTGATTTGTTACTTGTTACAGGATTAGTCAGTAGCTTCGTCCTCTGAAGTTCCATGATTTAATGTTTCCAACCAACAGCTTCATTCAAATCTGCTTTTTAATGGTTGGAATGGGCAGGAGTACATCAAACGCCTTAAGGAATAATGTCCCTCTCATGAGCATTGTTGCCTAATTGTGGCCTCAAGTTGATGTGAGAAACAGGGCTGGTGTATGGCAAGGATTTGAACGAAAGGGGTGCTTGTACACCATTCAGACATGCCCTGTTCTCACCTAATTGAAATGTGGGATGTCTTTTTATTGAAGTGCCTCTGGCTTCCCTTAACACGCTGTGTTGATGGGTTGACATGTGGATTCCCTATTAACTCTTGCTGACTGTTATTTCTGTGATTTAAGAGAGAAGCTGACTATGTTTTTCAGCACATTAATAGGAATGAAAACATGATGAAGTGCCACACTGTTTTCAAAGACTGGCTGTAATTCCAGCCGAACTCCTTGGGTTATGGATATTTTTTTTAATTTAGGGTTATATAAAAAGCAACTTTGCAATATATATTCTGTGTTGCATGACCAAATTCTCTTTGGTTGACCAGTGACAAGAGTCATAGTTATGACCGCACTGGCAGCTAGGCAAAAAGATGAGTACATGCTGAAAAAAAAAGCATATTTGCATATTTTCCAGGAAGACGATAGAGATGTTGGAACTATGAGACCTAGAGTCAGTTTTTCAGTTTCTAAGTTGAAAGAAAAGGGTTTCTTTCCTTATAGTCTCTTCCTCCCACCGTCTCTCTGTCTCTGTCTCTTTCTGTGTGCCTTTGTCTCCCTTTCCCTATCTTTATAACATAACATAATAAAAAGTATACAGAGTTATAATGATATAATATAATATATTATAATTCAACACAATGGTACATTAGTATAAAATATTATATCATATGATATAGTATAGTACAGTATCACATAGTGTGATGTGGCATGGCATAGCTTAGCATGGCATGATATACTAGAGTATAGTATTTTATTGTATAATAATCTACATATATGTAGTTAGTACTCTCTGGGTTCTTTCTCAAAGTCAGGCCAGCTAGAAGTCATCCTCAGGATTTCAGAGGGGCAATATGGAAGGGCTGAGGATCTCTTCTGTAAAGCCAATGACTCAAGTTCCAAAGGTTGCGATCCTCCCTCTCAATGTTTGCCACAAGTGATTAGAATCTTATTTCTATTTAATCAATTAATGACAATTAACTTTTCGGAAGGGAAGGATATTTACTTCAAAGAAACAGCAACTGCAAAAGTATAAACATTTCACTCAAGCACCTATGGGCAGTCCACTCTATACCGTCAAAACCTCAATCTAGCATGAGTTCATGCTTAATGCAATCTCTGTGTCATATTATTCCCACATCTAGATGTGCAAAGGTAATCTGATAATACCTTCGCATCTGATGTGTCTGTTACAGGTAGGCTGAGTCTCAAAGGTTCCTACTCAAAGCACTGGTGCTGGATAGGCTGCAAAACCCAATGTGGATTCAATTCCTGCCTTATCCTTCTGACATTTTGAAACTCACAAAGTTGAAAACTCCAATTTCTTCATTCAAAATGAAAGAAAAAAAACATTAAAGCTGGCAGAGAACCAAGGCATGTATTTATGAAACCACATATTTCAGTGGGATAAGACTTAAGGGGCCTTTCCCCTTATAACATTGTCTCTGGCTGGACATTGTCAGAAAAAAAAAGTCAAACCAAGAGCAGAGACCCATTAAGAGAGGGGGAGGAAGGGATGTGCTGAGACTAGCCAAGGCCTTTTGAAGGGGCCCTCAGCTCCAGTTCTATGACCAATCAAAGAGGTTGCCATTCACCTTGTGATCAGTATACCTAAACTCCTTACAGAATGGGGTCGCCTCAAGCTCCAAAGTCTCACCAAGGCACTTCCATTACATGTCATCGTGACCAGAACAGTCAACAGCCTTTTCCACATAGGGATTGACATCAGAGGTGCTCTGCTCATCATTTTCATGAACATACATACACATACACTAGATATGCAAACTTTAATCTTACTATATAACTAAACTCTCACATAAATATATGTGTGTATTCATTCATAGAGATGACAATGACTAACGTGGATGGAGAGAAGGCAATTCACTCTCACTCCTGACACACACTGCTTATGTAGCCTTGGACAAGTCATGTAAGCTTCCCATGCTATAAGCAATTCTCTGTCCCTATTAGGAGCAAATGAAATGTGAGTTTATGGTAATAGAAGGTGATTTCTCAGCTAGGGTAGGAGGTGAGTCTGTAGGTCAATGAAATCACCAGTCCAGTCTTTATCCTTGTTTGCTTACAAATGCATGTCTCCATTATGTTTTCAAAGATCTACTAAATGTGAATGTTTATGTATTTGAAATGGAAATAGCTATGAAATTTATTTAATGGTAGACTCTCCAAAGATAAAAATCAAAGAAAGAAATTATTACTATTAGTCTCACTGGTCTTCTGATTGTTGAATCAATTTTCCAAATCTTTCTTTTCTATAATAGGTATATTGGATAATAACTTCACCTAATTTCTTGACACTGAAGACACTGAAGTTGATGAGCTCTGTGTTTATAAAAAATATATGTTTTTGCCTTTTAGAGACAGTCAAAATGCTTACAAATCCCTGGGTCACTTGCCCAAGCACATTTTGGTAGGCTTGAATTGAATTAGGAATACTTATCTCAATGCCCATGACTTAGCCCTCACTGTTGGGACAGCTCCAACACTCAATCCAGGGTCATAAATAGACTGCTGCCCTACTTTGAAAAGCAAAAATGAAAAAGGCTGGGTCCTCTGCCTTAATACTTTTAAGTTCTACTTCCAAACATTCCTTTAGTTCTGAGCTCTAAATGCATGCTGCCCACAGGGAAATGACACAGAGAATAGGTTTTGCAGTGAGAGCAAGGAAAGAATGAGATGATGAATGTGAAGTACTATACAAAACTTGTTATTTTATAAATACTAGCTATTGTTGTTTTCAAATTAAAACTGTCATACTCATATCTCTGTCATCTCTTATATTTTAACTCATTTCCATATTTGCAAAGCTATGTGAATTTTTTATTGGAATACCAACTATCCTACTATCACTCTTAGCCAAGAATATTTTCCCCCATCCCTTTTCTCCATCCTTTCTCCAAAATGACCAGATTTGCGATCCTCCAAGTTTCAGCTTTGATAACCACCATGGTAAGGGGAATGAGTCCTATGTATTATGGCATACATAATTACTTTAAATGAAGCAACTTTAAAGTCCCTCCCTAAGATAAAAAAGAAGAATCAAGATAATCTTCTATTTCACACTAAATAAACAATTATTACTCTTTTCTTCATTGATTGCAATGCCTTGGAATGTTGTAAACGCTCATCTTTTCACAATTAATATTTTCTTACTTTTGTTACCTAAATATGAATCATGATTACCATGATTTCAAAAGAATCAGGATTGCTGGTGCCCCCACAGGCAATAGAAAGATGAATTGTGGACATAACTAGGCTGTAGTTATTGCTAATGGTGACATAAATGAAAAGTAATTAAAGTCTTCATCTAGGATTCATATGACCAGAAAAGATCACATCATATAACAAGATGAGGGTTAGCAGATGAGTAGGTTATTTGATGTCTTGGTATCTACATAGTATTAATTTAAAAAAAAGGAAGACCTCCAAAATATGTTGTTTGATCCTCATTCTAGCATTTATGGAAATACCTGGATAAAAATTGCACAAGACAAGATGATAGAAAAAGTTCACACCCTGCAAGAGTGGATAGAGTAACAGCATCATGGAGATCAATGATAATAACAGCCAACAAGTACAGAGCAATATAAGATTGGAATCACATTTAATATATATTTACTTTAAACTCTTGCTATCTGTCTTAAACTAGATACTAAGTATCAGTTCCAAGGAAGAAGAGCATTAAGGGCTAAGCAATTGGAGTAAAGTGACTTGTTCAGAGTTACATAGCCAGGAAGTATCTGAGGTCAAATTTGAACCCAGAACCTCGCATCTCAGGCCTGGCTCTCTACTGACTGAACCACCTTGCTGCCCTTGCACTTTATATTTATTACTTCACAACAACCCTATGAGGTAAATGCTATTATTATCTTCATTTTACAAATTAAAAAACACAGACTATATCAGTCTTACTTATTTTGTTTACAAAAGCAAATAAAGAAACTTATTTATCAGTTCCCCAGCTAGGACCTCTCCTAGAGTTAGGTAGTCTGTCACCTTCCTGCCCTCCCATGCAAGAGCCTGCCCAACATGTGCCAACAACACTCCATTCTGAGGCTGCTTCATCCTAACCCCTTGTTCTTTCATTGCTGTTCTGATTGAAAAAATTTGTTTTGCACCTTGAAAAAAATTGGGGCAGAATTCAAATGAAGATTTTCCTGACCCTCTATACTCTATCCACTATCCTACCTAGCAGTCCCAAGTTCAAATGGTCAAAGAATTTAAGTTAACATGTCTACTTCTTCCCTCTAAAAATATTATAAAGAACAGAATATACATTTTATCACTTTCCTGAGTCTCTAATCAGGTATCCATGATGTACCCTCTCAGTAACTCTGGTTATCCTAGTGTAACCAGGATGAGGATTCTCCTTCAAGGTTTTACATTAACTGATCTTTATATTAACCCCTACTCACCTATTTTTTGCTTTCTAACAATAAACATCATTGGTATTTCTATATTAAAACAAAAAACAAGCACCCCATCCTCATCATCCCGTTTAAACTACCATTTTCTTTCTATTTTTATTCTTGAATTTAATGAACAATCATTTATACTCATTGTTTCCATTTCTTTTTCAACATCAGTTCCTCGATTCTACTCTCATCATTCTATTAGAAGTATTCTTTGCCTAAGAACCAAGGACCTCTTAACTTCTAAATCTGATGACCTTTTCTGGTTTCATTTCTTTTGAATATTCTACAACATTTTTGCAGTATTAACTACAACCTGCCTTTAAATAGTTCTCTTCCCTTGGCTTCCATGATACTACAGGAACTATCCTTTCCAATGTCCTTTATTTGTTTTCCATTGTATTCTTTGGTTTCCTATCCTCCTTTCATTCCTGAGAGTCACTCTTCATCCCATAGCTCTCATAGTTTCTAATGTTCCCTTTGGAGAGCCCATCTGTTTTTATAGCTTCTGTTTTCACATCTCCACAAATAACAATAGCTCACTTTTAATAGCATTTCACTGTTTACAAAGGATATTCCTTGTGGATGACTCCCAAATCTATATTCCCTTCCCTGCAATTCAGTTCTTTAACTCTAACAGTAGGATGAACATCTCCATCTGGTTGGTCTATTGCCTCTGCTGATGTCTGTCAACTATAATTCATAATTATTTCTCTAAAGACATACCATCCTCCAGACTCCCCTATCTATATCAATAACACCATCCTTCTTATCTTAGATGCAAGACCTTGGAATCATCATTGAGTCTTTTCTTTTTTACCCACATATCCAAGTATGTCAGTTCTTCCTATATAAAACACCTTACTCCCCTCATTTCTCCCCACTCATGCTCAATTCTGCTATCAAAGTAATCTCCCGAAAACACAAATCTGATGATGTCACACACACACACACACACACACACACACACACACACAAACACACACTAACTCCTACTCAATAAACTCCTATAGTTCTCTACTACCTCCAAGTTCAAGTATAAACTCCTCTGACATTTAAAAATCTTCATAAGATAGTCCCTTCTCATATTTCCAGGTTTTTTAAACTGATCATTCCCCTCCTTGCCATGTATAATCCAGACCTACTAGTCCACTTCCTGCTCCTCAAACACAATGTTGGGTTTCTTGTCTCTTTCTTTGTCTGATTGTCCTCTACAATTGGAAAGCTCTTCCTTCAAATTTCTTATTCGTAGATGCCCTGGCTTTCTTTAAGATTTAATTTAAATGCTACCTTTTGCAGAAGTTATTTCCTATTCTAGAAAGAAAGGAAGGAAGGAAGGAAGGAAGGAAGGAAGGAAGGAAGGAAGGAACGAAGGAAGGAAGGAAGGAAGGAAGGAAGGAAGGAAGGAAGAAACAGGAGAAAAGAGGGAAGGAAAGAAGTATTTTAAGCACCTATTATGTACCAGCCACTGTGCTAAGAACTTTACAAATACTATCTCATTTTGATCCTTACCACAGCCTGGAGAGATAGATGTTATTATTACCCTCATTTTACATGTTAGGAAATTGAGGTTTGCCGAGGGTCACACAGCTAATGATTTTATTAAGCTGCTTTAAACTCAGTTCTTCCTAACTCAAGGACCAAATCTATATTCACTATAACACCAGCTGCCTCTAGGCAGCTACTTGAACTCTGTCTTCAGCTTTGCATTTGTCTTGTATATATCAATTAATATATGTTAACTCCTGTCTTCTCCATTAGAATATATGCTCCTTGAGAACAGGGGTTGTTTTTTTCCTTTTCTTATACCTCTAGAACTTAGTACAGTAAATACCATTTAGAAAACATTTACAAAATGCTTGTTGATTAATTGATTTTTCATTCCTACTGATTTTGCGTTTGTCTAGCCTTGTATCCCTTCTTGCACACATACTAGCTGCAACTTCTCTCCTAACAAGAGCCTTTGCTTCTTGTATTTTCCCCTTCTAGTCTGTCTAGCACACCACTCTTAGATCAATCTTCCTAAAATAATCCTTGGCACATTTTTCCCATACTCAAAAACTTCTAATTGCTTCAAAACTGAAGTCCAAACATCTTAGAATCTTCATCATCTAAACCTAGCTTAATTTTTCTACTATTGCTCTACACAAATTCTTCCCTATAGCTAAACCATTCTATTATTCATTACATTCAAAACATACGAGGCACATTTCCACCTCTAGGACCTTTGTTCATTGTTTACCACACACATACACTATAGATACTTCCCTGCTAACTACCCTACATATACATACTCACATCTCCACTGCCAACATAGCTAAGTCCTATTATTTCTTTCCAGACCTATTTCAAAGCCAGTCATTTTCATGACCTCTGCCTACATTGATCCAACCCTTACAGATTGATCTTTCCCCCCTCTGAATTCGTATAGGATTTATTGTCTGCACTACTGTTATGCTATTGATATTATCTCTTGATATATATACCCTTTTCCCCAAAAGATTATTTGCCCTCTAAGGAAATGGTCACATTTCATCTCTTCTCTCATCACACCTCTAATGGTGCTAGGCACATAAGCAGGCAATGAATGTTTGTTGATTATTCTGCTGCTGCTACTGAAGATGATGATGATGATGATGACAGTGATGATGATGGTCAAGAGTGTGGTTCATCATTTCCTTTCTTCTCTGGAGAAGATGCTCACAACTCTTCTCATCCTCTTTTAGATATCATTTCCTTATTTCTTATACAGCAGTTAATATCTCGGGGGATAGGTAACTCTACACCGCTTGAAAAAGACTGGCTAAATATTTGAGGATTAATAAGACTAATAGAATGTAAACTATTTAAGGGCAGAGAATATTTTTGTTTTGTATTAATGTTACCGGATCCTAGCATAGTGGCAGGAATGAGGTAGAGACCTAAGATATGTTTTGTTGAATTCATAGGACCATAGATCTTTAAGCTAGACAGAACCTCATAAGCTTTCTAGTTTGAACCTCTCATTTTGTAGATTGTGAAACCAAGACCCAGGGAACTTAAGTAATTTGTCCAAGTTCACACATATACAGCAGAGGTAAAATTTGACCCCAAATCCTCTGATTCCAAGCCTAGCGCTCTTTCTGTGGAAATAAATTTTCTGAATTGAAGTGCAGTGAAATGGATATTTAGAAGGGATACCAGATTGGCTTAAATGACCTCTGAGGTTCCTTCCCTCTCTGAGATTGTGTGATTTGAGTTACTCCTTCCAAAGTCAGTGGCATCCCAGGCCCTTCTCCTAGAGCCATTTTTATTATACCAATTTGATCTCTGCCTCCACTCTTTCACCACTCCTTGCCAACCCACCCACCCACAAATGAAATCTAACAAGTTAGGCAGGTAGTGTTTCAACAACTTAACTTGCAGTAATTTTCCCTTTGGGGAAAATAAGTAGCAAGAGCTAAACTACTGATTTAATTATGGTGCCATTTCCAGCCTTTTTAAAAGCCACTAGTGTGTCTATCCAAATGGCTGGGCTGTGAAAAAGACAACATGGGCCACATTTCCATAACCCCCCCCCAGTTAAGTACTATAACAGAATCCTTTCCAAAAGGCAGGGATGTCACAGTGAAACTGGGGCATCTCTCCACCTTTATCCAGAGGCCAACCAGAGACCTTGGATGAAGATGTTCCTTTTGTCTTAAGCCTGTCCCCAAAAGCCAAGCTGTTTTTCTCTAGTTGCTTGAAAATTCTGCCACATGCTTTCTGCCTAGACAAAGCCTGGGTTTTATTGGCATTCTTCTGTCAGGCCAACAAAAAAGCATCTCTTCAAAATTCCTCCCTCACCAAGAGATTAAGAGGCAGAATCTTTTAAGAGCAGCTGAGCTGAAATTGTGCTCTCAGGTTTATTTCCCTAATGCAAGTACATCTCTTCATCTGGATCCCCACTCTCTGGCGGTGTTGGAGCAAACAGGAAGCTGACTGCCTCCTAGAAAACATGGGGGATGCCATCCTGTCAATTGAAATTCATTGCTGCCAACGTCACTTGTCACATCAAAAGTGACCAGTGGCAAAATCCTAGGCCACTAATAGGATCTCTGAGCACATCCCAGAAGTGAGCCATCATGAAGCTCTGTGAGCATGTGTTTGCTGATAGGAATTTATTCATTCAGCACTTTGACTGAATGTCTATTGAAAAGAGCAGGAGGAAAAAGAAAGAGGATTGAAAATGTATACTGATCGAAAAATTGGAGGGTGGGAAGAGAAGGAGGACAGGAGACTGAACTGTAACTAAAAATGAGCAGTGGAAAGGGGAACTCAATGATAGACACATTAACGTTGCTTTGTATAAATGCCCATCATTTTGATGGCAGAAATTCCCACTCTCCATGGCAGGTTGGTATTTTATTTTGTAATACAAGATGCCAAGTCACATGGGTGGCTGGTGAGAGTTTCAACTCCAAGTCTCTGGTGGACAGTAACACATGGAGCACAATTTTCAAACCTCGTCTAGGGCACCCATGTGCCTTTGTTCCCATTCTGAGTTCCAGCAAGCACTTAATTTAGCAACACAGCAGTGATTTAGAGGGATTGTTGAATGGTAATATAGCCCTGAAAATACAACCTAAGCAAACTGAAGGCATGCTTTTCATGTGACCCTTTTCCACATGGGAGTTGCCTTCAAATAAATTTCCATAAAAGAAGGAAAACAGGCAACATTTAGTGCCAATTGTTACTTAACATTTTTTTCCTTAAGCCAAGCAATGAAGCAGAAAACTCTTCTCATATTAACCCTAGGTCCATAGTCATGTTGTGCATATTTTGCCCAGTTTCCATGTACTCCCTTGTCATTCTCAGCTCCTAAGGCTATATGTAAGCTTGTACAGATTTTAGCTCTCAAAATGTTTTTGGCTCTTTCCAACTGGCAGAAAACCAATTCTGAAGCCCCAGAGGATACGTTCTTGAGGCATCCTACTTTTGCCCATTCCTAGGAATGAAGTGAGAAGTAAAAGAAGAGAAGGAGGAGGAGGAGAACGATGACGATGAGGGCGAGGACGAGGAAGAGGATTAAGAGTAGACTGACTACATTTAAAAGATACTACTAAAGAGCCTCAGAACCTTCAAATTCAGTGATCTGTGGTAGAACTGGACTAAGACTCAGGACACCCTGCCACTAATATTCTTATCATAGATATCACTTAACTTTTAAGGATCCCAGTCTCTTCATCTGAATAATGGGGATATTTGTCCTTCCACACTACCAAGTCATTTTGACTATCTATTATATTAGATAATAGATTTTTTAAACTTTCAACATCAAAAGATAAATTAAATTCATCAAAGATAAATTAGTTCAGCTCTACATCTTGGAGAATAGAAATAATCTCATACTACATAATCTAACTCTAGAGCAGGGGTCAAAAAACTGTATTTAAAAATGTAAAAACTATTTTGATTCACTTGCTATCCACAAATAGCAGTGGGCTAGACTGGGGCCAGGCCTTAATAATCCCTGCTTTAGAGTATTTGTATATGCCAACCATCATTGACAGATACAAAAAGAATGCAAGGATCCTTGACTGATCAGTTCTGCTGGCCACATAGTCTTTCTGCCACCTATTTTTGTCACGGAGAGCAAAACAATTCATAAAACGTGAGCAAGTTCTGATTGAAATTACCATTGGATAAACTTTGGGATTTGGGGTAGTAAAACTTAAGTTCAAATTTTGTCTTGGAGACTTACTATCTGCATGATCCAGGGCAAATTACTTAACCTCTCTATATCTCAATTTCCTAATCTGTAAAATGAAAATAATAATGGCATTTACCTCTCAGTGTTATTTTAAGGTTCAAATGATAAAATAAAACATTTTAAAATTTTTAAAGAGCTATGTAGATACTAGATATTGTTACAATTTCTAAACTCAGAGTAATAAAAGTAGTAGAAAAATTTTTTTCCAAATATATCAGCAGATCCTTAGCACCTTCTCAATGTTGTGAGTATGGTTTCCTTAGATTTCACCCAAACTTGGAATAAAGTATCGACTAGTGTTCTTGTGAAGAAGATGGAGAGAGATGTATTAGCTCACAAAAGATATGAGTTCAGAGCTGTTTGGATGTCCAGACTCAAAAAGCCATTGGTTGTTAATGGTTTAATGCCAGTGTGGTAATAGATAACCCATGACAAACTCAGGGGATTTGGGCTGGCCCAAAGTTATTTCACATTGTTATCAATGATTTGGATAATGAAATACATGGCATTCCCATCAAGCTTGCAGATGGTACAATGCTTGGAGGGATAGCTAACCCATAGATGACAATAAGGAACAAGAAGGTGATAATTCTCTTGTACTCTGTCCTTGTCTGACTTCATCTATTTCTGTTCAGTCCTGAGGTACAAGATTTAAGAAGGACATTGACAAATTGAAGTGTCTAGAAGAAGGCAACCAGGATAGCAAGATGCCTTGAGCCCATATGCGAATAAGAGGAGACTCAAGAAGAACATGAGAGCTGCATTCAAGTGACTGTCATGTGGAAAATGGATTGGAATTGAACTGTTTTTTCTCAGAGGATAGAAGCAAGAGCTGTGAGTGGAAGTTGCAGTAACAAATTTAGGCTCAATGTCAACAAAACCTTTTGGATGAGTAGAGCTGTCCAAAAGTAGACCCCACCTTGAGAAGTAGTAGATTTCCAGCACTTAAAAGTTTTTACTCTTTTAAGGGCAGAGTGTCATCAAACACTACCAACAGATGTGAAGAGTTGGTAGGAAGAGGAAGAAAGGGTAAAGAATGATGAGTAGGGGGACGACTATGAGGAAGAGGAGGAGGAGGAAGAGAACAAAGAGTGTTAAGAATGCTTCTTGATCTCTCTGATGACTTTACACTGGTGATCACCCCTTTCTTGATACTTTCTCCTTTCTTGGTTTTCTTGATACTTATCTCTCTTACTTCACCTGCCACCTTTCTGACTGCTCCTCAGTCTCTTTTGTTGGCTCATTACTCACATAACAGACCCTAACTGTGGTGTCTCTCAAATTCTGTTCAGACACTTCTCATAACTCTCTCCTGGAAACTTCATCAGCTACCAAAGAGTTTAACTACTATCTCTATGCAGATGAATCCAATATCAATATATTCAGCCCATATGCCTCCTGAACTTCAGTCCTCATATCACCATTTACCCATAAGACATTTCAAACTAAATATCTCAGAGATATCTTAAATTCAACATATCTAAAACCAAATCCATTATCTTTCCCCCTAACCTTCCTCTAGTTTCTATTTCTGTCCTAGACATAATCTTTCTAGTGTCTGGAATTCATAATACTGGTATTATCCTTGAATCCTTATTTTCCCCCTCCTCAAAAATTCGATCAGTTGCCAGATCTTCCCATTGCTACCTTCATCATAACATGTCTCACATTCAACATTAACCACTCACAAAGTTACCACTCAGACCCTCATCATATATAGTCTACAATATTGCAACAGTTTCCTAATTGGCTCCTTTCCTCAAATGTCTCACAACTCTAATCTATTTTTCACATTGCTGCCAAATTAATTTTTCCTTACGTATGAATAGGACCATGTGACTGCCCTACTAAATCAATTCCAGTGGTTTCCTATTATTTCTAGGATAAAATATGAACTCGTTTGTTTAGCTGCTGTTGTTTAAGTGTTACATTAATGTTTATTATCATTCAACTCAACCTTCTCAGTTTTTTTCTTTATAAAATTAATTTGTCCTTTCCCCTACCTGCCTCAACCCACAGATTTTTAAAAAGAAAAATAAAGCCTTCAGTTTATAATTAAATAGTCTAGCCAAACAAATTCCCTCATTCACAAATTCCCACAAATTCCCATATGTAAAAAGAGATGGCATTTTCTTTATTTTAAGTTCATCATCTCTTTGTCTGAAGGAGAGTGGCATGTTTTGTCTTTATTCTTTTAGACTTGATTCATCTTTAAGTTGTTCAAAACTCTGAAGTCCCTCAAAGTTGTTTTTCATTACAATGCTGTTCTCTTAGTTCTGCTCACTTCATTCTTATTAGCTCATACAGGTATTCCCACTTTCCTCTGAAACTATCCATTTCATCATTTTTATGGCACAGTAATATTTCATTATGATGATATACCATAATTGGTTTAACCATCTCATGATAAGAAACACACCCTTGAGTTTCAAATTTTGGCTACCATGAAAAGAGCTGCTAAACTTATTTTTATATACAAAGATTCTTTTCCTCTTTTTTTATTTCTTTGGGAGGTAAGATTAGTAATAATGATTGTTGTTCTGCATACTCAGAGAGGAACAAAATGTCATCATTGTGTTATGCCTTTTAATTGACACAAAAGTTGAAATTAAGAAAGGCAGAGTTGCATAAAGTAATAGTCATCAGCCTTATTCTCTTTTCCAAAGACATCACTTTCCAGTAGCATAATGAAAGTCAAGACAACTGGTGATGGCGTGGGAGGCAGTGGATGACCTTGACTTCTTTAATATCTAACCAAGCTCTAATTGTTCCACAGTGCCTGCTTTAGCCATCTTCATGGACATTGGAATAAAATGTTCTCACTTTCCTCTTCCTCTGGGGAAGCCTTCACAAGACTAGGGTAGACACCCCAATTCACCAAAAGGTTTGAGGTCTATTAGTTACCCTCAATTTGTTTTAACCCGCCGGCTGATACAGTTTACTGGGATGTGGTCACTGAGCATACAAAAGCTTCTTGAGCCCAAGTGAGACCTGGATGGCAAGTGAACACCAAAGAAGGAAAGAAGCCCTGAAAAGGACTCAGCAAGCCCCCACACAAGAGATACCAGTCTTCCCTAAACACCCTATCTATCCTTAGTGATGATATACCTGTGACAGAAGGTATGCACTTTTATATACCTGGGGCAGACTTTCAGACTGCTTTACAGAATGACTAAACCAATCTCTATTCTTAAGAATTAAAGTTCTACACAACCTGTTCCCAATCTCCCTTTCTAGCACCCTGGACATTACTTATCCTAGATTCTGCACTAATCCCGTAAAACTAGTCTCTCTGACCCTCACACACAGTACTCCATCTCCTGTCTCACTGCTTTTGCACTGGTCATTAAGTATGTCTTAAATTTGCTCATCATCTCACATTTTTTCCATGAAGTCCTCTTTGCATTCTTCCAAGAGATGTGTTCTCTTACACCTTGGACCTTTCAGAGTATAGCACTATAAACATTGGTGTGCTAAAGCCAGCTTGTATCACTTTGAGAGGCACTTCTATGGCACTTTGATGGAAAAAAGTGATACTCAAATAGAACCTTGAAGGATGGGTAAGATATTGACAGAAATGAGAGGAAGAAGGCAAAAGGATGGGAGGTCAAATATTTACAATAGAAAGAACATGAGAGATCAGTGCCATATTGTCTGAGTCATGAATCCTCTGTGTCAAAATTGCCATAACACCCTTCATTAAGGATGGGAGTAAGAAATAAACTCCACTCTTACAAATCTTATAGATAATCAAGAAGCATTTTTAAATTTGTATTTTATTTTTTCTACTCACACAGAAAAACTATAATATTTTTTTAATTTTGAGTTTTGAGTTCCTTCCCTCTCTCCCTTCTCTCTTCTTGAGAAGGAAAGACATTTGACATATATGTTTTAGTCATGCAAAACATATTTCCATATTGGCTATGTTGCAAAAGAAAATAGACCAAAAAGACAGTTTATTTTTTGTTTTTTTTTAAAATATGCTCCCATCTGCATTCAGATTCCATTAGTTCCTTCTCTGGAGGTAAATGACATTATCCATCAAAGGTACTTCAAGAATTGTCTTGGTTGTTTATATTGCTGAGAATAGCTGTCATTCACAATTGATCATCAAACAATATTGCTGTTATCATGAACAATGTTTTCTGATTCTATTCATTTCATTTTGCATCAGTTCATGTAAAGTCTTCCCAAGTTTTTTATGGAACCATCCTGCTCCTCATTTCTTATAGCACAAGATATTCCATTATAATCATATAGTGCAACTTGTTTGTTCATTTTCCAATTGATGGGCATCCCTTCAATTTCTTATTGTTTGCCACCATAGAAAGAAATAATTTAAATGTTTTTGTTCAAATCTGGCCTGAGACATTTCCTGGCTGTGTGTTGCTGGGCAAGTCACTTATCCTCTGTTTACTTTAATCCACTGGAGAAAGAAATAGCAAACATTCCAGTATCTTTGTCAAGAAAACCCTATGGACATTGATCCATGGGACCATGAAGAGTTAGACATGACTGAACAAAAAATTATATGCATAATCTATTCCATTGATTTACCACTCCATTTCTTAGACAGTATGAGATTGTTTTGATGGTTACCTCTTTGTAAAATAATTGCTTGAGATCAAGTACTTCTAGGTTACCTTACTTCACATGTTTTGCATTGATTCCTTAATATTCTTGATTTTTTGTTCTTCCAGATGAATTTTGTTATTATATTTTTATTGATATGGTACCAATAAGTGAATTTAATTTAAATCAAATTGTCATTTTTATT
Organism: Gracilinanus agilis; assembly: GCF_016433145.1. NCBI lineage: Eukaryota > Metazoa > Chordata > Mammalia > Didelphimorphia > Didelphidae > Gracilinanus > Gracilinanus agilis. The sequence continues at coordinate 168,486,207 of NC_058132.1, forward strand.
ATATTGGCTCAGCTTACCCACGAGCAATTAATATTTCTCTAATTGTTTAGATCTATATTTATGATAAAATATTTTGTAATTGTGTTCATATAATCCCTGGATTTGACTTAGCAAGTAGACTTCCAAGTATTTTATGTTGCCTAAAATTATTTTAAATGAAATTTCTCTTCCTATCTCTTCTTGCTGGACTTTGTTGTTAATATATAGAAATTCTGGTGATTTCTGCACATTTAATTTATATCCTGAAACTTAGCTGAAGTTGTTATTTATTTCAACTACTTTTTAGTTGATTCTCTAGGATTCTTTAAGTATACTATCATATCCTCTGCAAAGAGTGATGGTTTTGTTTCTTCATTGCTTATTTCAATTCCTTCAATTCATTTTTCTTCTTATTGCTATAACCATAATCTCTAGTTCTAATAAAATAATAGTGGTGATAATAGTTATTTTTGTTTAATTCCTCACCTTACTGGGAAGGCTTACACCTTATCCTGTTATGAATAATGCTTGCTTGTGGTTTTACATAGATACTACTTATTTGGGGGTAGCTAGATGGGTAGCATAGGGGAAAGAGTGACAGGCCTGGAGTCAGGAAGACCTGAGTTCAAATTCAACTTCAAATACTTAATGGCTGTGGGACCCTAAGCATATCACTTAACCCTCATCTGTAAAATGAACTGGAAAAGGAAATGGCAAACAACTCTCATATTCTTGCCAAGAAAACCTCAAATGATAGTCACGAATAGTCAGACAAAACTGAAAAATGATTGAACAATAACCAACAGTGCCTTAAGAAAAGTTTCACAATCAATAAGCATTTAGAAATTCCTACTAAGGCCCCTTCCAGTTTTAAATATGACCAATATTATTCAGAATGAATATCTCCCTATGCGACAATAATGATTAATGGAAGAGACTGATGACTAATATTTATTCTAGGGCATCACTGACCTGATGGATCTATTTATTATCATTTTTTCATCTCTCTTGGAATATCTGCCATACTAAAAATGTATTCTCTTGTGCAAGGGAAGGAAGGAAAAGTGGGAGGGAGTTAACTTGGATATTTATTTTAATTTGCTTCCTTGTGTTTTTTTTAAACTTCTTTTGATATTTCCCAACTTCTACTGCTCTCCCTTTTATCTGCAATCCAAATATTCTATTACCACCTAGAAATCCACTCTCTATTGCAGCCATCTCCACCTCCAGTAGTGACCAATATCAGCATCCACAAAGCTATTCATGTTCTACCATCCTTTCTACTTTCTGATACTCCCTAAATGTCTAAGGAGAACTCCAGCATTTTAACCTCTCTCTGCATGATCCATTCATACTGTTAAGAGAATAAAGAAATCTTCCCTGTGCTAAGAAATTCAGCACCTGCCATCATATCCTGCCTTCCAACCTCATCATGCCCCAATTATCTGAAAGCTACTTTGGCTGAATGTGTTGTATGTTGATAATGAGCTCAGAGAGATAAGTCTGGGAAAGTAATAATAATGAGAGCCTACATTTACATAGCACTTCATAATTACAAAGTATTTTCATAGGCTTAGAGATTTAGAATGGAAAGGGACCTTAGAGATGAACAAGCTCAACCCTTTCATCATACAGATGAGGAAACTGAAGTTCAGGAAGGCTGTAAGTTGCTCATGTTCTTGTTGCCAGCAAGAATGAAAGGGACAATTTGAATCCAGATCTTCTTGACTCTAAGCTCAAAATTCTATCCACTAAACTACATCACCCATGTTAAGGGAGAAACCAGGGAAAGGTGCCTTGAACAGTAAATATGGGTCCAGGTGGGTGTGAGAGACAGGAATGACAGGAAGGGGCCCGACAAGTAGGGAGACTAAGTTTAACAGCAAAGGGGTGTCTGTTACTGAATTGCCTGTTAGGTCCAACTGCCACTCTGAAGCACCAAAACTAGGCCTATGGTAATCAGCAAAGTAAAAGCAGGAGTGTATAAGTTAAGGCAACACATTTAATCAAGGACAAACTAAGATTAAGGATGGGAATAGGGTTTACTACACTTAAAAGCTAAGGGCAAACCACAGGGGCAGGGAAAGGACTTGGCTACACTAAACTAAGACCTAAGCCAGGCAGAGCCCAGAGAATAACAGTACTGGAGTAACAAGGGGAAGGGTTCCTCCCAACCTGGTTCCAGACAGGTTTGGTCAGCTTAGCTGAGGACCTGAGGGTGGCTTTACTTGGGATCTCACGGCTAATCCAGGGATGGCTTAAGGATGCCAGGAATCAGCTCCACCAGAACAGGCAATCCAATATATCCAGGTAGGGAGAGATAGTTTGCAATGCTGTCCACCAGATCACAAACCACTTCCCTACTCAGTGCTGCTCTGCAGGTCTGATGTCCTCTGCTGTAAGCCTTCACCACTCACAGGATCCCAGGGAATCTGGATGCAACTCCCCTAGTTCTGAGATCTTCCAGGGTCAGCAACAGTTTATGCCAACCACCATGGAGTCCTTCTCAGGCACAAGCCACTTCCTCCTTCCCCTGCATTCTATTCAGAATGTCCATGACCTCCAGCTAAGGCTTTTCCTAGCCTGCTTACACACCTACTTTTAAACTTATGCCTCTTACAGTTGTCCCCTTTGCACAAAGCCAAAATAGTGTTCCACATAATATTTTGATATTTGTGCACTACAAACTAAACTAAAATTCTAACCCAAAATAACAAACAACCTACACTAACTCTATTCTATCTAACACTATCCTACTCACCCCTACACTAGGGATTTCAACAAGGAAAGGTAAAGGGATAAATAAATTAAACAGTTACATAGCTCAAAGCACAAAGCAACAAGTAATAAGCAAAATTTCCAACAAAATCAACAGCAAATATGAAATATCAACACAAAAGTCAAAACAAACATCAAACACAACTCCTATTCTAATACAGAAATTTCCTACCAACTAATAAATGCTAACAATTTTGAAAAATACATTTTAACACAACATTGCATAAGTCTTTACATCCAAAATTAAAACAAAACATCAAACTCCCCTATGCAAATTACATTTGAATGTGTACAACTCAATTATATCAAAGTATTCACAGTATTTACATTTATACACATATACATATGATACATACATACAATATATACATAATATATACATGTATGATATACATATATACATATATGTACACATAACATATAAATATCAAATATACACATGTACACCCTTCACATATATACAATACTTACACTATAATACAATTTACAATATACACATACTATTTACACAACTATTTACATTATTTTGTGATATGTGATCTGTAGTATGTTATATGTTCTTCATATAATGCAGTTTTGTTGTTTGTTGTATTTGGACTGTAATGTACATTAGTACCTTATCTTATCCTCTAATCTAAGCTAATACTATATCTATTTCACTAAACTATTCTAAACTATCCCTATGGTATTAGTATATTCGTCTATAGATATAGCTATAGCTATATCTACCTAAATAACTAGCTAATCTTTGTTAGTAACTATCTCTTGTTAGTACTTACTTATCCTATAGCTAATTCTAATTTTGTTAGTATTATACATTGTTTCATGTCATAAGGAACACAATGTATCCTAACATGTTTGTGTCCTATGTATCTGACTTGTTATGTTGTTTCTTTGCTATATTGTGTTGCAACATGTTACTGATGGATGCATGATACCTACCAAAACTCCAGATCTTCTTCAGATCTCCTCTCTTCTTATGATGTTCCATTCCTCAAGGAAATCTTCTCCTCTCTCCTTTTCTCATCTTCTCCTCTTCTCCATCAAAGTTCTTGATAGTTTTATGTGCAATGTTGGATACATATGAATATGTAGTGATATTATTTACATTACCCAAAATACTTTCAAACCATTTAATCCAAATTATCCATGATTAATCCTCTTCTTTAAGAAAATCCTTGAAAATGAAATTCTATCAGTTCAATTCATAAATTCATCAGCCTTAATACAAAGTCCATAAATCCTGAATCCTGAATCCTTCTCATCCATGTCCTCTTCCATCTGAACATCCTCTTCTGCTGGAATGGTCCTCTCCTTACTGAACTTTCTGACTACAGACTCTCATTGACTGAAGATCTCAAATTACACAAACTCTTCTTCTTCTTCTTCTCCTTCATTATTAATAATTTCTACATTTTCATTATCTATTCCATGTGCTAATTTAATATACGAACAATGATACCATGAATCTCTAACTAAAACTTTCACAGAAAATGGTGAAACTAATACAACTATATAAGGACCTATCCAATTTTGTTCTATTGCCAATTTTTTGGCAAAATTTGTCACATAGACCATATCACCTGGTTGAAAATTATGAAGAGAATAATCCAATGGACCAGATTGAATTAATACTCCCATATTTTGTAATTCTCTTAGCCTCTGCTGTAAAGCACTTAAATATGAAGCAATTTGGCAATCACCTCCTAAGAGTGACACATAAACAGCCTTACACGTTTTGCTTGCAGTGGAGCATGTCCAAAGAGCATCTCATACAATGATATATGTAGATCCACTCTTGGTCTCATACGTAGGTAAAACAAAGCTATGGGAAGAATCTCTGGCCATTTCAGATGAGTTTCAGCACAGAGTTTTCCAGCCATACTCTTGAGTTCCCTATTCATATGCTCCACTTGACCTGAACTCTGTGGGTGATAAGGAACATGATATTTAGGTGTTATTCCTAGATTCTCATAGACTCTTCTAAGGATATCCTGAGTGAAATGAGATCCCTTATCCGAATCTATGGTTAAAGGTACACCAAATCTAGGTACAATTTCCTTGAGTAACACTTTCACCACAAAACTATCTTTGTTGGTATTTGATGGAAAAGCTTCAGGCCATTTAGTTAGCCTATCAACTATCACAAGTCAATACTTGTATCTTCCAGCTTTAGGCATACAGATATAATCAATCTGTAAACTCTCAAATGGACAATATGCTAAAGGCCTACCACCCAAACCTTTCTATCTGAATGCACTTTGAATGAACTTTTGGCAGACTGAATAACTATTACAGATCTTTTTTGCAACAGTACTTATTCCAGGAGCAACCCATTGTCTCCTGATGGAATCCACAACAGCTTGTGTACCAAAATGACCTTTTGTGTGATTGACTTGACACAAATAGGTATACAAATCTTTTGGTAACAATGGTCTTCCTGTATCAGTAATCCATATCCCATGTTCTTTCCTACCTCCAAATTTATCCTTCCATTTCTGGATATCTGAGTCTACATAAGCTTTCTCTAGATCATCAGAATCAATAAATGTTTAAATTCATTACATAAATTGGAGCATTCTGGGCTGCATACTTCACAGTGATATCAGCTCTGTGATTTCCTTTAGAGACTGAATCTCTACCACGAGTATGACTCCAACAATGAATTACTGCCAGCTGTTTTGGCCTTTGGATTGCTTCCAACAACTCAGTTATTATTTCTGCATGAGCTATTGGTTTTCCCGATGCAGTAATAAAACCTCGTTGTTTCCAGATCATTCCTGTTGCATGGCAAACAGAAAATGCATATATATGTATATATATATATATACATCCTTACCTATTTTGCATATATATATATCCTTATATATACATATAAATGCATATATATATATATATATATCCTTACCTATTTTAATTTTTTACATGTCGATACAATTTTAGTAACTGTTTTCTGATGTTTTGTGATCCAAGTTCTCTCCCTTTCTCTAGTGCTCCAGGGAAAGAAGTTTCAAGAGAGGAGAAAAAGGAGTAACTAAGTATTAAAACAGCAAAGAAAGCCAGAAAAAAGAGGTAGAGATAGAGAAATGGAGCAAAGGATTACATGGAGTTCTCTACAAACCAAAGAAATTCAAGCCTGTCAAAGCTTCAAAGGGAAACAGAATTGTGGCTCTCTATGTCAAGGATATTCTTGCCCATGGGGAAACAACTGTTAGTGATAAACACTGAAGCTAGTCTGTGGGTATATACATACCCTAAGAAAGATGCTCAATCAGATATACAACCAATGGACTTGAGCTTTGGGAGGTGGCACACTTGCTGGTCCAACCAAATAGGCCCTTTCCTTTTTCTTAACACTCAACAATCCACCTACCATCTCTGAACCATTCCTCTTTCATGCTTAGAAAGCACTCCTTACTCCACTATCTCTCAAAATCCCTAGTCTCCTTCAAAGCTCAGTTTAAGCTTAAAGTTTAAGCCTTAAGACCAGCCAAATTATTCACCCAAATGCTAGTAGTGCCTCCCCTAACCTTTACTACTTTGTATTTATTTTGGGTCTTTTTATATGCTTCTTTGTGACTACATTGTCTTTCCTGATAGAATTATTCAACTTGAGAGCAAGAAGTGGTATTTTTATCTTTGTATCCCTATATCCCTAGCACGCAGCCCAGTTTCTGGCAAAGAGAGGATGTTTAATAAGTATTAATGATTGGTTCTGATAAAGTGCACCAGCCTTCACTCTTTGGAATCTGGTCCCCCACAATTGCCTGGATTATTTCCAGTGCAAGTATCTTAATTCTCAGACTGTCTAAAATAGCAACATAGAATGTCAAATTCAGTCTGATTGTACCTGTTCCACTCTTATGACTCCAATGATTTTAAAAACTTTCTCTGCAGCTTAGGTCAACAATCCTAATTCATCCAGTCCTTGGTCTCAAGGAGTATACATATTTCATGATTTGCTTACTGTATTCATTGCAATCTTTAATTTACCTGTGCATTCAGCTAGGTTGTTTATCATATTTTATGAGGAAAACTACTTGAAAGTATGGTGATAGTTTTTTGAGAAATAACTCACCCTTTTGATTACCCTCTTTAGTTATCTTTTGCATTAATTCTTTATGGAGAGGACAATTTAATAAATTCAACTTGGTTGCTTAGAGGAACATTTCCCAGGCACCAATACATTGACTGAATTAATTTATTAGAGACAAGGGCTGGGGAATGAGTAGCTGAAGTAAATAATTTATGATGTTTGATACAAATTCGTCAAGATTATTCTACTTTTTCTGAAAAAATGCATAGTAATGCTCTAAAGATGTCTGAGTTATTTTTTGCAACTTCTATTATGTGCTTCTTTTCATTGTCCACAATTGTGTTTTGAACAAGATATTTGCCCAGGTATTTGATGCCCTATTCTAAAAATATTTTGTTGTGATTTGGCTTTATTTTAAGTTTTGTGAGATCTTTCCAGAATGTAATATAGTAGATTGGCTGGAATGAGGCAAAGATTTTTCAGAGCGCCACAGCATTTGATAATCATTGATCTATTATCTTTCTGTTCTTGGCGGATATCTCTAAATTACACTCATTTGGGAATTCCTCCACCATTCACTGGGCATTTTAGTGCATTGTTTCCTCGGATTCAAATGTTACTGTAACTAATCTGAGTTTTCTCTATTATCTTTCTGAAAAGAGGAATTTGCCATTGGAAAATGAGCACTTCTAATTGCAGAGCAAGTTTATGCATGATTCAATCCAATAGTCTTTCCACTTTAATTCAATATAAGCTTCATCTCCTGCAAAGATACAGAAATAATTTTCTGTATTATAGTGGTTTTGAGGGGGTGGGATTAGGAGAATCAACATAGTTATATCATGTTTGGGTGTCTTAATTTACAATTCCTTTACATTTAAAAAAAATGAAAATTGTAAAAGAAGGAAATGGCTTATTAGCATGCAAAGTAGTAACTATCTAAAAGCATCTAGGAGGCTCAAGTAAATAGAATGCTGGACCAGGAAACAGAAGACTTGTGTTCAAAAAGGGCTATAGATATTTACTAATGGTTATGATCATGAGGAAGTCACTTAATTGCTATCTGCCTCAGTTTCCTCATCTTTAAAATGAGAATCTCCCAGATGGGGATAAAATGAGATAATATTGGTAAAGTAATTTGTAAACCTTCAAGTGATATAAAAATCTACTATTATTATTAATCTACTGTATTAACTAGAAGTGTGATTTCATTTCATGTAATAAAATCTTGGTGAGAAAACTATCCCCACCAATGCAGATCAGCATCTAAACTGAATTTCCTGGGGGCATTGAGAGATTAAGTGACTTACACAAGGTCACAAAGCTATTAATATATGAGACAGTACTCAAAACCCAGATCTTTCTGACCTTGAAGCCAGCACTCCACTATACCACACTAACTCTTGATTTATAATAGCTTCTTATTATAACCACTATCCTAATTGCCTCTGATGAGTTTAGATTTTCTTGGAGAGCTGCTACATGAAATAAATTGAGTTGGTCACATATTCTCCACATAATATTAAGATCTTCTCCAAACCTTTCAGTACTCTGGTAGTTTTTGAGGAAGAAGATTGATCAAATATGGTCACTTCCTGTCAAATGTCTTATAGTCTAGTATATAAGACAAAACATAAAAGTTATTGAAAATAGAATTGCTAAGTCTATATAATTCTATATTAACAATTAATAATAAATGATAGTGGATGTAGAGCTTGAAGGAACCTTGAAGATTATCTATTCCAACCTCCTCATTTGACACATTAGGAAACTGAGTGAATATGACTTCCTACAGGTCAAAAATGACTTACTCAAGTCATATAAGTAGCATATAACAGAAAAAGGATTTCACCTCAAGTTCTCTGGCTAAATCCCACACACTTTTCATTTCATTAGGCACCAGTGTTCTTTGCTCTTAGATGATTTACACATATTCTGATCACTTATGACTAGGACTGGAGAAGACTTCAAGGAGAAAGTGACTTAAAGAACTGGTACAATTTTCATTTGGCCTCAGGTACTCTGCTTGGTTCTGATTTCGCTGCATCCTCTGCTACTTGTTAAGTACCTTCTGATGGACCCCTTCTTCTCCATATCCCCTTGTAATTTATTTTATGTATTGTCTTCCTCCATTTGATTTATAAATTCCCTTAGAATGGAGACTATTTTCCTTTTCCTTATTTGTATCCCTATAATTTATTATAATGCAGAGCATGTAATTATTGACATGACTACTGACTATTTCAACAGAAGAACACTTTAGGTTGAGCGAATGGTGAGAATAAAGACAGCAAAGCACAATGAGAATTAGCAAAGAAAAAAACAAAATGTATTTATTAAACACCCCACTTTGTGCAAGCCACTGCATAAAGCTCTACTTCAATAGTTTATTTTAGTGAGGGATTAATCCTGGTTTCTTGAAGGCTATGCAAGGAAATTATAAGAAAAATATACCACGTTCCCATGAGTAGTGAATAGAGTGATGGGCTTGGACTAAGAAAGACCTCAGTGCAAATCCAGCCTCATTCACTTATTGGGTATGTGACCTTGGGCAAATCACTAAAGTTCTCTGGGCTTCCTCATGTATAAAGTGAAGATGAATTCTAAGATTCCTTTCTCCACTAAATCTATGTTATCATGATTCCATGTATGTACTACTGGCAAATATCTTCCAAGGGCCAAACTAGCTAAGGATGGAAAAGTAATGCATTGAAGTATTTGCTCATAGTGTGATAATTAGATTAAATCTACACTGCCCATATTTAGATTTAATTACCAAATTTGTAACCACATGTGCTAGAATGGATGACGAATCAGAGTCAACTGACTGCCCCTTAGGCAGTCCTAAGAGAAGTGACTATTGTGTTTGGACAGGGAAAGTAGGGGAAGAGGCACAGAAAGTGACACATAAGTGACCCCTTTAAAAGGAGAAGGACTTCTGCTGGAGGGTGGGGGGCTGCTGGTGAAGAGGGCAGCTGATGAAGGAGCTCTTCTGGTGCGTGGAGGAATGCGGGCTAGAAGGCTAAAACCTTCGTGAATTTAAAGACTGACTGAATCTTCCTGAACTTCTCTTAAGGAACTTCTTTTAATAGATTCTGTGAATGAAGCTTTGCTTCATTCACCTCCGGACCTCTGGCCCTCTGACTCTAAGCTGAGTGTTAATTAGATCTACCTGGATTAATTAGAGGATTTTAGTAATTTACCAACTGTGTTAGATTCTTATTTCCTTATTTCCTCTCTCTCTTCTCAATTGTAAATAAACTTCCATAAAGTCAATTTTGACTTGAGGTTATTCCTAAATTGGGAAGATTTCCCCTGGTGACCATCTTTTAATATATTGAACCCAAAACTCCCTTTTCCCCCCTACAATAGTAACTTCTGAAGGTAACAAAAAGCATAATTAAAGTTCTCATGATGAGCATTCCAAAAGAATCACCTTGAAGAACTCAGTTTATGAAACAACTTCTATTGTAGAGAATTAGGAGAGAAATTCTAGGAAGAACTCACTAGGATCCTCCAAATAAAATTAATAGAGTTGTATAATATTGTAATACTCATAGATATTATAATACTCATAGATAAGGGCTATATTGTTGTATTATTGTATATTATAATTTTATTATATTGTAATACTCATAGATAAGGGATATAATGTAATACTCATCTTAAATTACATTGTATTCTTGTATATTTTAATTGTATTATATTGTAATACTCATAAATATTGTAATATTCCTAGATAAGGAATATGAGGAAGCTAGGATATTGCTTATGATTCTTTACTGGATAAAAGGCTACATAGGGCATGATACTCCTCCTGACTGAGGTAAGAATAAGTTTCTTAACCATCAAAGCCATCCCAAAATGGAACAGACCTTTTGGGGAGGTAGCAGTTTCCTTCTTAATAGAGATTTTCAAGCAAAGACTAAATATTTTTAATAGATGTTCTTCTTGAGGTAAAAGTAGAACTAGATGAGCTCTGAAGTTCTGTTCTCTGATATTCAAGGATCCTGTAAAGTAGCAAAAGACTCCATCAAAGACATGGGTAATTGGAAAATGATAGCATCTTTCATGCCATATCCATCATCTTTTTTTATTTGTAGCCTCTATGGGTCTAGGTAATGTTAATATCATTCCACAGAGGAGGAAGCTGAGGTTCAAAGAGCATGAAGTGATTTGCTCAAGGACATATAGCTAGTGGACAGCAGAGCTGAGCATCCAACCTGGAAATCTATCATACAGTGGAAGAGCACCAAGTATGTCACTGGTATAGACAGTGTGTGTCAAGACTCACAGAATGGTTATTGTTGCCTTGGGCCAAACCCCTATAGAGGATTTCTGCAAGAACATGGATAAGCATTGCACAGAATGAGAAGACATGGGTGGGCTGTGCTCTATACTATCCCTTGGAAACTGTACCCATAAAAATGAGATCCTGTATCCATCAAAGAACAGGGTGAGTGGTGATACCAAGTATTAAATTAAATATTATAATGTGTCCAAAATGGATGGTTCAGATGATAATTGCTATAAATAGTCAGGATGGGCTGAGATCAATGCTGGCTGTACTTTAGTAGGGAAGACCTCAGGAGAAAGGTCAAGGAAGCAGCCTGCCATAGTAAAAAGTAGGTTGACCTGAAGTCAGAAGACCTCTGTTTGGCTCTGCTATTCACTATTCATTTGCCTTGAGCCATACAGTTTCCTAATCTGCAAAATGGTGATAATAAGAACAAGACTTCTCACAGGCTTTTGAGAACCTAAGATAACAAATGTAAAACATATCATAACATTATAGGAACTTAAGATATTTTAGTTAGGCAATAAACATTTATTAATCATCTACAGTGGATAGAGCGCTGGGCCTGGAAGTAGGAAATTGCTATTGTCATTATTTTAGTTGTGTCTGATCCTCTGTGGCCTCATTTGGGATTTTTCTTGGCAGAGATAATTTGTTGTTTCCTTCTTCAGTTTATTTTACAGATGAGGAACTGAGGCAAATAAAGTTAAATGGCTTGTCCAGGGTCACAAAACTAGTGAGTGTCTGAAACTGTGTTTGATCTCACAATGTTGAGTCTTCTGACTCTGGCACTCTATCTGCTGTACTATCTACCTGCCCTAGGAGTCAGGAAGACCCAAGTTCAAATTTCACCTCAGACATTTACTGGCTGTGTGACCCTGGGCATGTCACTTAATCTCTAGTTGCCTTAGTCCACTGGAGATGGAAATATCAAACAATTCCAATATCTTTGCCAAGAAAACCCCAATCCAGAGAGCCAGGTGGTATAGTGGATAGAGGGGCCAGACCTGAATTTTGGAAAACCTGGGTTCAAATCTGGCATCAGATACTTCCTAACTGAATGGCCCTGGGCAAGTTAACTGACTCTGTTTGTTTAGTCCTTGCCTTTCTGTCTTAGAGTTATTACTAGGACAGAAAGTAAGGGTTAAAAAAACAAACATGAACAGTATGGTCCATTGGGCCACAAAACGTTGGACACAACTCAAAAATAACAGCAAAATGTTCTCTGTACAGTGCTAAGCACTAGGGTTCTCTTTAATATTGAAAGTGATGCTACTCATTTGAGCACCAGTTGTGCTATCTTTTAAACTTAAAGAAGGTCTAACTCCCACTAATAACCCCTTGAGAGTTCCCCCAAAGCAATGATTATAACTGGCCAGCGGGAACAATTGGCAATAAGCATCCAAAAGTCAATAGGTTATAAATGCAATTTATGAAGAAGCTAAAGAAAAGCACCAACCTTATGTTTCCAAGGAGACACAAATGGAGACTAGACCTATAATTTAATTTTTTCAGGAATTCAGATAGTAGAGGACTTCCTCTATCAGTACAGGTCAGCACCTTCTCTGCCACTCATCTTAGAGAGTATTGCCAATAATTTCATCTATCTAGGTAACCCCTCCACTGATATGAGACACATCTTCCCTCATGCCTTCATGATTGCTTCATGACTTTCTGTGGATAAAAGCATTCATCATCTCATGGCCAATTCTCTTTTGACAGGCCCCCAAATCCATTCAGGCTTGATTAATGGACAACAGGCATGTTGTTCATTGCTCAGTCTCTACTGTTTGATATTATGTGCCAGAGTTTACTTTCTTTTGGAATAATCTTCAAGAACACAATATCATAGTTGGTAAAACACTGCTGTAATCCCTGTTACCATGATGCCTGACCATGGTGACTACTTGATTCTGAGTTCTGAGACACAATAGGACTAAAGTATGATTAGGTGTCCACACTAAATCTAGGTCACAATAAAGTGACCTCCTAGGAACAAAAGATCACCAGATTGCCTAAGAAGGGCTAAACTGTCCCAAATCAAAGAATGAAATCAAAGTTTTGCTGAGAAGCTGTGGGAGTGGGCCAGTGAATGGCCACAGCTCTAGGTAAGATAGGGACATACAATCTTAAAAACAAAACAAAACAAAAAGCAAGTTTACCTTCAAACTATGGAGAAATATGAAAGTAGCTCTTCAGTGGAAAATAAGGAATACGGTGTCTACAATGAAAGAAGTGATATTCCACTATATTCTATCCTTAGAAACCTTATCTGAAACATTGTATTCATTTCTAGGGACATAGTTTAGTTGGGGCATGAATTAATAAGCTCATATCTAGTGGAACTGGAGATGTTTGATCTGGAGAAGAGAAACCATGTAAAGTGAATATAACTGACTCCAGATCCTGGAAGGATTGTTAACCATGAGATAGAAGGTTCATACATATCTTGGCCCAAAAGGAAAGACCTAAAAAAATGAGCATAAAATACAAGAATATAGATCTCTGTTCACTATAAGAACTTTTTGATATTTAGTAGGTAATAAGAACTTTGTTATTGATGATCTTCAGAAATCAAATGGCTGAACGATTCCTAGGTTTATACACCAAAGAGATAATAAAGAAGAAGTCGTGTACAAAAATATTCTCAGCTGAGCTCTTTGTGGTGGCAAAAAATTGGAAAATGAGGGGATGCCCTTTGATTGGGGAATGGCTAAACAAATTGTGGTATCTGTTGGTGATGGAACACAATTGTGCTCAAAGGAATAATGAACTGGAGGAATTCCATATGAACTGGAAAAACCTCCAGGAATTGATGCAGAGTGAAAGGAGCAGATCCAGGAGAACATTACACACAGAAACTGATACTCTGTGGTAAAATTGAATGTAATGTCTTCTGTACTAGCAGCAATGAAATGACCCAGGAAAATTCTGAGGGATTTATGGGAAAGAACACTATCCACATCAGAGAAAGAGCTGTGGAAGTAAAAATACAGAAGAAAAACAGGTGCTTGATCACATGGGTCGATAGGGATATGATTGGGGATATAGACTCTAAGTGATCACCCTAATGCAAATATTAATAATATGGAAATAGGTCTTGATCAATGACACATGTAAAACCCAGTGGAATTGCTTGTTAGCTATGGGAAGGGGGTGGGAGGAGGAGAGGGAAAGAACATGAATCATGAAACCATGGAAAAATATTCTAAATTAATTAATTATATAAATGAACTTAATTTAAAAAAGAAATCAAATGGTTGCTTATTAGAGACATTTTTGACAAAATTTGTTTCAAGTAGAGTTTGGATCAGATGGTCTTTAAAGTACTTTTAACTAGATTCTATGACTATATCAAGTGAATATCTATCCAAAGAAAGATCTCTTTGATGTCAAGCATTTGAGTATAGTTGAATGTCAAAAAAAAATAATTATAATTCCTGCTTAGAGGGGGCCTTATACTTTTTAAACTATTTTTTGTTTTCATTGGTTCATTTAATCCTCAAAGTAACTGTGAGGTATATAGGGTAGATATTATCATCCCTATTTGACAAATTATACTGAGAACAGGAAGGGTTATGTGATTTGTCCAATGCTATACAGGGGAAAAGGGACAAAAGAAATCAAATCCCAGTCTAGTAGTCTTTCCACTATGTCACACAGATTATCCTCAAAATTTCCCTTTCTTCACCCCATACCATTCACACATCTTTAATCTCAACAAGTTATGTTTACAATAGAATAAACAGATGCCTCTCTGTCTATACAAAGTCATCAAACCATTTTTAAAAGATAATCAGGAAATCTGGTAGGACAAGAGTGCCCTCTTTCTCCATTATGAATTGGCTACTCTTGCACTTATAACTGGATCCAGGATTCATATTCCAATGACTATAAGCTATATTAAAGTATATGTTCCCTGACATTTGCTAATGGAGGGCATTTTTCCAAATTCTTGCCCTTGGTTATGCTATAATGCTTGACTAGTATTCTGATGTTTTCATGTTTTCATCGATTAATTTCTTTGAAGCTTCTCTCCTTGAAACTGTTGTTCTAATTTTCCACAGTCTTTCCCAGAGAGCAATTTACTCATTGAAGGATTAGGGCAATTCATACTGCTATCAGTGATAAAATTATGCAGCATTTTTCTTCTTCGAAACTAAAAGGACTTATATTTTCTGCTCTATTCACATGCCTTGGTGACAACTCAATTAAATTGAACCTAATGCAATTCATAGAATCATGGAAGAATTGTAGAGCTGGACAGAACTTGATTTCACAAGTATTTATTGGGGTCTCTTTGGCTAGCAAGGGCATTAGACGTACCTTGAGATTCCATCTTTCCTTGGCTGGTACAACATTGTACTTTCCTGATCTTTCTTGTATCTCTGAAAAATAAATATCTATTATCTCTTCTTCGTTCCAAAATGGTGTTATCTAAAACTCAGTACTTTAGACTGCTACTCTCTCTGCTTTCCTTTCTTTGGTAAACTGATCTACATTGCAGTCTCAGTGTATCTAACTGAGAATTCTTGATTTTCCTCTCTGGTCTCAAATTCTCATCTGAACTTCAGTCTTTTGGGTATAACTATAAGCATAAAATCTCCACTTGTATGTTTTTCTTTTTTTCTGATTCCAAACATTTTTTCATGTTACTTATTTTTGTAAGTGAATAATCATATAAAACAAAAACTCCAAAACATATACCCAAATAAACAAGTGATAAATCATATACTTTTCATCTGCATTCTTACTCCACAATTCTCTCTAGAGTTCGATAATATTCTTTTTCAGAAGTCCCTTAGAATTGTTCTGGATTGTTATTGCTGTTAGTAGTAAAATCAGTCATATTTGATCATTCTACAATATTACAGTTACTCTATATAATGTCCTCCTGATTCTGCTTATTTCACTCTGTATCAGTTCATGTAGGTCTTTCCAGCTTTTTCTGAAATCATTCTGTCCATCATTCCCTGTAGCACAATAATATTTCATCACCATCGTATTCCACAATTTGTTCAGCCATTCCCCAGTTGAGGTACATCTCTTAAGTTTTTGATTCTTCGCTACCACAAAAAGCACAACTCTAAATATTTTTGTACAAACAGGTCTTTCCCAAATTCATTATCTCTTTTGGATACAGACCTAATAGTAGTATTACTGGATCAAAACATATATATTCTTTTACTGTCCTTTGGGCATAATTCCAAATCACACTCCAGAATGGTTGGATCAGTTCACAACTCCACTGCCAATGCAGTGTCCCAATTAGTGTCCCAATTTTGCTACATTTCCTCCAACATTTATCATATTATTTTACTGTCATATTGGCCAATCAGATAAGTGTAAGGTAATACCTTAGAGTTGTTTTAATATGCATCTCTCAAACCAAGAGGGATTTGGAACATTTTTGCATATGATTATTGATAGCTTTAATTTCTTCAACTGAAAACTGCCTATTCATATCCTTTGACCATTGATCAATTGGAGAATGACTTGGATTCTTATAAATTTGACTTGGTTCTTTACATACTTGACAAATAAGACCTTTAACAAAGAAATA
Source organism: Gracilinanus agilis (assembly GCF_016433145.1). Classification (NCBI taxonomy): domain Eukaryota; kingdom Metazoa; phylum Chordata; class Mammalia; order Didelphimorphia; family Didelphidae; genus Gracilinanus; species Gracilinanus agilis. The sequence goes on from NC_058132.1 coordinate 168,502,860, forward strand.
TGTTATAATTTTTCCCAGTTTGTTGTTTCCCTATTAATCTTGGTTGCATTGGTTTTGTTTGTACAAAATCTTTTTAATTTAATTAAAGCAAAATTATTCATTTTATGTCTTGCAATATTCTCTATCTTTCATTTGATCATAAATTCACCCTTCTCCATAGACCTGACAGGTAAACTATTCTACGTTCCCTTAATTTATTTATATTATTCTTTATCATATCTTTATGTTTAAATAACATATTTAAGCATTTCTTTATGTTTAAATCATATACCCATTTTGTCCTTATCTTGGGTAAAAGGTGTGAGATATTGATCTAAACCTAATTTTTGCTATACTCTTTTCAAAATTTTCCAGTAGTGTTTATCAAATAGTGAGTTCTTATCACAAAAGTTGGGATATTTGGGTTTATGAAACACTCAATTACTAAGGTCATTAACTCCTAATCCAATGATGGGCAAACTACAGCCCGTGGGCCAGATGTGGTCACCTGAAACGTTCTACCCGCTATACAACATTATTCCTAATCTGACGAATACAATGAGTAGGATACAATACAATGAAACTTCAAAAGAGTTGCCTTAGAAACAGACTGAGAGATGAGCATTTCCTTTCCTTTGGCCCCCTCTTTAAAAAGTTTGCCCATCACTGCCCTAATCTATTCCATTGATCCATCCTTCTATTTCTTAGCCAGGACCAGATTGTTTTAATGATTATTGCTTTATAATACACTTTAACATCTGGTAGTGCTAGCCCACTATCCTTTACAATTTTTTATTAGTTCTCTTGATATTTTTTACTTTTTGTTCTTCCAGATGAATTTTGTTATTATTTTTTCCTAGTTCTATGAAATAGCTTTTTTTTTAAACCCTTGTACTTCGGTGTATTGTCTCATAGGTGGAAGAGTGGTAAGGGTGGGCAATGGGGGTCAAGTGACCTGCCCAGGGTCACACAGCTGGGAAGTGGCTGAGGCTGGGTTTGAACCTAGGACCTCCTGTCTCTAGGCCTGACTCTCACTCCACTGAGCTACCCAGCTGCCCCCTGAAATAGCTTTTTGATAGTGTGATTGGTATAGCTCTGAATAAGTAAATTAATTTATGTAGAATGGTCATTTTTATTATATTAGCTTGTCCTACCCATGAACAATTAATGTTTTTCCAATTATTTAAACCTAACTTTGTGTGAAAAGTGTTTTATAATTGTGTTTATGCAGAAGAAAAGCATTTCCATGATCACATGGTCTGATGGGGACATGATTGGGGATATAGACTCTAAATGATCACTCTATTGCAAATATTAATAATATAGAAACATGTCTTGACCAATAATACATGTAAAACCCAGTTGAATTACTCATTGGCTACAGGAAGGTGGAAGTAGGAGTGGGAAAGAATATGGATCATGTAACCATGGGAAAATATTCTTAATTAATTAATTTAAAAATATATATAATTGGGCTTATATAATTCTTGTATTTGTCTTGACAAATAGATTCTCAAGTATTTTATATTGTCAAGGTGATTTTAAACAGTTTCTCTTTCTCCCTCTTGCTGCTGAGTTTTGTTGATAAATATATAGAAATGCAAATGATTTATATGGTATTATTTTCCACTTGTATGTCTTGACATTTCCCAATGAAGTCATACGTTTCCTTCCAAATTACTTTTCTTCATCCATACTCTACTTTTCTATTAATTACACTATATTACGATCTACTTATGTTATTGACTGATTTACGCATTACTTCTATCTCTGAAGTCACCACTTTTGGCCCTTAGGTTTTAAATCTCTGAATAATCTTTGACTCTTCATTTTCTATACATTCACTGTCATCATGTCCTATTATGTTTTTCTCTCAAAATATCTTTTTATAGTTTCCTTTTAAAAATTATTTTTATTACATTTTTCTCAATTTACATGAAGATAAAATTTTAGTTTATACATATATTATGATCTAACATACATTTCCATGTTCATCATGTTGTGAAAGATAATACTTGTTGCTCACTCTAAACAAAAATTCATGAGGGATGTAAAATAAGAAATAATATATCCTAATTTGCATTTGGACAAAGTATGTTCCATCTATAGTGGTAGATATCCATTTTTGATATGAGTCTCTTATAAATGTCTTGGTTCCTTGCCTTATTGATAATAGTCATTTACAGTTGATCATCATGCATTATTGTTGTTCCTGTGTACAATATTCTCCTAGTTCTGCTCATTTCACTTTGTACGACTTCATAAAAGTCTTTCCAGAAGGTTTTTTGATACCTTTGTTTGTCATTTCTTATGGCACAATAGTATTCCATTGCAAGCCTTTACCACAGTGTAGCAATCCAGGTATATATTAATCTTGATATTATTTTAAGAGTGCTCAAAAAATTACTCTTGTATTGCTTATGATTGATTTCTGTAACCTTGAGTTAAATTGAACCTCAACCTTGCCAAACTCCTAGCCCTTCCCTAAGGCTATACTCTGGAAGACTGGTCAGTTATCTCAGTCTCCTTGCCTTACCTTCAATCAATCAGCATTTGTATCAAGACCTTAGGCCTCATGGATTCCTGATCTAGATGTTTGTTCTACCTGTTATTTCAGGTTCCAAGTTTGTATCTCCTGATGATTACGTATCAGACCACTTGGCTCTCCCCTTCCCCCCATATTCGGTTGTAACCCCAATAAAAGTAGCTATATGACAGTTGAGAAAGAAGCTCTTAACCATCAGAGCTCCTAACCAAGGAGCCCTTGACCATCAGAGCTCTGAACCATCTAAGCTCTTGACCTCCAGAGCTGACTCGCTGTCTGTCTACCTTATCCCAAAACTTTGCATGTCTGTGTGTCTTTATTCTCGCCTTATGTTCTCTTTCCACTAGTTTTTAACCCATTCCCCATTTTCACTCAGTCCTTGGTTCCCCTTTCTGAGTGTCCAACCCACTAGGAATCTTCATGGAGCTGCTGGATGGCTTCAAACAACTTGTTCAGCCATTTCTCAATTTATAGATATCAGACTGCCCTCATAAGGATAAAGTTCTTGGGAGTTACATGTATCATCTTCCCATGTAGAAATGTAAATGGCTCAACATACCTGAATTCCTTATGATTTTTGTTATGATTAAAAATTATACAGATGGATGTTAAAAGAAGAAGTTATATTTTAATTAAGGCCACATTGGTAAAGTATAAGATGACCATGCACCTGCTAAGATCTATTTCAAATTCCCCACCATACCTTCTCCCACCTGGCTCCCTCTTACCAAAAAAGAGAGCCTCCCAATCAAGTCCTTTCTATTTAAGCTATGCTTTACATTCACTCACATTATCACGTAAGACTGGAAAACTGTTGAATCATGGGAAATGTAGTTTCCAAGTCCCCTAAATGTCCACAGGAAGTTTGTCATATATCTAAATATTTAAAACTCAAACGAGCCCCAAATACCTCTCAATGGAACCTCAAATATTCCAAATAACACATTTCTCTTTCATGTTTACCTTTTTATGCTTCTCTTTCAGTTTTCTGTTCAAATGTAATATTTTTCTATTAAGCTCTGGTATTTTCATCACAAATTCTTAAAAGTCCTCTATTTCATTAAAAAGTTACTTTCCTCCTAAATGATTATGCTTAGTTTTTCTTGGTAGAAAAGTCTTAGTTTTAATCCTAGCTCCTTTGTCTTCAAGAATATCATACTCCAAGCCCTCCAATCCTTTAACATAGAAAGAGCTCAATCTTGTATAATTTTGACTACATCTCCACAATATTTGAATTTTTTTCCAGTTGCTTGCAATATTTTGTCCTTTACCGGGGAGGATTGGAATTTGGCTATAATTCTGGTATTTTTCATTTTGGGATTTCTTTGAGGAAGTGATCAGTTGATTTGTTCAATTTTTATTTTACCCTCTGGAATGAAAATACTGGGTCAGTTTTCCATTATAATTTCTTGAAATATAGTGTCTAGGCTCTTTTTTTATAACCATGGCTTTCAGGTAGTCCAATAATTCTTTTTTTTAATCCTTAACTTCCATCTTAGAATCAGTGTGGTGTATTGATTCCAGAGGAGAAGAGTGGTAAGACTAGGCAATTGGGGTTCAGTGACTTGCCCACAGTTATATAGCTAGGAAGTGTCCGAGACCAGATTAGAACCCATAACTTCCTATCTCTAGGCCTGGTTATTAATCCACATAACTTCCCCCTGTTCTAATAATTCTAAAATTATCTTTTTTAATTCTGTTTTCCAGTTCAGTTGGTTTTTTAAATGAGATTGTCACTTCTATTTTTTTCATTGTTTTGGCTCATTTTATTGCTTTTTAATGTCATGGTGTCCTTAGCTTCCACTTGCCAAATTCTAATTTTTAAGGATTGTCTGTACTGAGTTTTTGTATCCTTTTACCATTAGTGTAACTCATTTTCTAGAGATGCTATTTTCTTTGGTATTTTTGTGCCCCTTTTTACCATGTTGTTAATTCTTTTATTTCATATTTTCTTGCATCCCATTTCTTTTTCCAATTTTCCCTCTCCCATTCTTATCTCTTTCTTTAACTCTTCAGAAATTCCTGTTGACTTTATGTCCAATTAGCATGTTTCTTTGAGGCTTTGGTTGTATCTATTTTCACATTGTTGTTTTCTGAGTTTGGTCTCCTCATTGTCACCTTAATAGCATTTTATGAATGGGTACTTTTAAAAATTGTTTTGCTCATTTCTGAGCCTATCTCTTGACTTCAAAATTTATGTTAAATTTGGAGGCTGTTCATTTTAGGGTGTGCAGGCACTGTTCCAAGCTTCAAGTTTTTCATGATGTGATTTTCAGAGCTAGTTCTGGGGGGTATGCAATTTTTCATTGCCCTTTCCAAGGTAGTATCATTCAGGAGAAATGTGGTCACTCTGGTTTGTGCTCTGATCTTTACACAGGAAGGGCCTCTGCTCCCCAGCAGCCACAACCACTAGTGCTCCTCTCTGCCTTGGAAGTGCAAGCAAGCAGGACCCCTACTCTCTTGTGACCAATTCCATGTACTCCTGATCTGCCACCCTGAAACTGCAACCTAAAATTGTATAGGGTCAACACAATTGCCAAACAGCACTAGGTCCTGAATCTAGTTCCAGAAAAGAGCTGCCTGCAATCCCTTTCTGATCAGTTGTTCTTATTATCCATGAGCTAAGAACTTCTAAAGAGGCTACTGCTGTGTCTACCTCCAAAGACAAAGCATCGGGTGCTGACACCTATATGGTCCCAATTTGTCCCTACTCTGGTATTAAAAACATCTGTTGGCAACATCCTCTGTTGTCTTAGTGTAAGAATTAAAATTTAGTTATTATAGTTATATCTTTAAAATATGTGGCCGCCAGGAATCAACAATTCAGGTTGATTCCGTAATTAAATCAGACCCAAGTCAGCATCGGGTTGAGGAGTTTATTTACAATCAGGAAAGTGAGTAGGGATAAAGAGAAGAGGGAGGTAGAAGACTAAATAAATGAAGCTGTAAGCCGCAAGGCCCAACAGCCGGATAGGCAGAGTTTAGAATTGGCCCAGCTAGGCCAAGGAAGCCAGCCTAACTTACCCACGTGACAATACAGAGTGTAATCTGTCTGTGGTCTCAGGAGATGCTTCTTCTTCCAGTTCCAGACGCCAACTCCCTCTACAGGAAGTTCACTAACTTACTTAAAGAGAATGTGTCTTTCATCACTTCCTGTGGTCCACCTCTAATTCAAATGGACAAATGGCAGTTTCTACATTGATTTGGACTGCCCAAAGGGCAGTCCCTTATTCTTGATTTGTTACTTATTGTCACGTGTGGGTAACTCGTCTCCCCTCCCCACTAAGGGAGGTGGGAGTGACATCATTAGCACGCCTGTGTTGAGTAGATTCTTGACTATTAAATGGGATCTGGCTATTCTATTTACACATTAGGCAGGAAACATGTCTCATCCCAACCTTTTGGTCACTCCAGAGTTCAGTATGAGACAATATTTTAAAGTTGTTTGGAGATGATACTGGAAGAATTTGGCTGGATTTCTGCTCCTATTCCACTATCTTGGCTCCCATTTTTCTATATACTTAAAAATATCCAAGACTGTAAAAAATCTTGCTTCCCTAAGCACTTAATTCCCTCTGATTGGCTGGTTTCTCCACAAACTTCCATGTTAAGAAGGAAACCCAAACCAACCATGTCTTCATTTCTTTCCAGACTGCATCTGTGATTCTTGTGTGACCTTTGCCATTAATCTAGCATGACCTGGTACTATGCACATTCCCCTCACCACTACTGCTTCCTTTTATCTGTGTCATCTTCCCCCATTAGACTAAAAGCTCCTTAAAAGCATAGTGTTTCTTTCTGCTTCTACTCCCAGCATTTAGCACAATGCCTGGCCTATAGCAAACAGATTTGATTTACCTTGACAATTCATATCCATGGAATAACTTGGGCTCTGGAAGAAGCTAACTCAATGAGCAACTCTGATAGCTCAGATTTTGGCATGGAAGCAAAAGCATATGTACTCAGAGATGACTGATCTAAGACTTTTCTTTTAGATCTTTTGAAAAGAACCTCTTGTCAATAAATATGTGGCATGGTTGTGATAGGATCTGGCCACAGTCACTCTTCACTAAACTGTGAACCTCTCAATGTCCTAGGCAAATTTCTAAGGCTACAAATACAAAATATACTGGTTCATCAAATGTGAAGATAGCTTTCTCACTAGAAATTCCCTTGAACAGAGGTATCAAATTTAAAAAGAAATAGATTTCTGTGGGCTGTCTTTTGACTTAGAAAAGTACAAATGAATTTGTTTTGTGTTCTATTATATTTTAGTCATTCTTTTAAACATTTCCCAATTACATTTTAATCCGGTTCTGGTGCACTTGTCAGTGTTACTGTCTGCACACACCTGGAGACCATAAGTTTGACACCTTTGCCCTAAATCAATGACATCACAGATCTGACCCCAAAAATTATCAACAAACTATTATATGTATATGTATTATATGTATTATATGTATCAGTTCTGTAATATGTCCCATTTACTCCCCCATTCTCTCAAGTAGAGCAACAAGCCAGTAAGCTGTGGTCTTTTAGCTACAGGAAATTAATTAATCTTTGTCATCTATGACTAGGAAGGGGTTTAGATCCTCAGACCCTATAAATTGGGCCATTAACTATTGTTCAATATGTCTTTCCTCCTCCACATCCAACCCTATTTTTACAGACTATATTCATTCTTTTTTTTCCTTAGGTTTTTCTAGAAAAGGAAATTCCCTCATTTCCTTTAGTAATTCCTTGCTCCATCATATCACTAGCAAAGTTAGTTTTTTTTCCCATGCATCTGACTTTAACTCCTTTACTGCAAGTGCAATCAATTTCTTTGGTTCTGTCCTTACCTTAGTAGCAATAGAGAACACATGTGTGGCCCTGAACTGTTCTACTTGCCCCTGTCACTCTTGGTTTAAGAATTTGATTTATACTATTTTCTTCTTCAGAGGGAAGCTTAAAAGTTGGTTAGTGAATAAAATCTTCTTATGTGAAATGAATCTAAATGTTACTTTCAATGTTTCATTAAGGATTCACTTGGAATTTAGGAAAACCTAAATTTATTTTGTTTAGTTAAGTCATCCAAGAGAAAGATTTTTGTTGTATTTTCTAAGACAAATGTAGCTATTACTAAAATTGTGTTTTTACTTCAATAACATTAATTTCTAACCACTCTCAACCATTTATATAGACAAATCATGTTGTTCAAGCAAACAGGACCAAACCCTCTGACAGAAGACTTTCTCAGAAAGCCCAGGTTAGAGGCAGAAAGGCTGGAAGCCTTATCTCCTCTAACAGTCAGACTTCTTTTCTGAGTTAGGCTGAAATCTAGAGATGATTTTCCCTGTAGTAAATGGTGCCATGGTTGAACACTTGACTTGCTCAAAGTCACACTGTCCTCCTGGCTTGCAAAAAAGGCATAGTAATTATACTGCTTTGTTTATATGGCAAGTCACTGGGTAATGGGTTCTTAGATATTCCCTGTCTTCTGAATATCCCTGGGAGGTAAATAGAAAAGGAAACTAGAATTAGCTTCTTCTGGATAGAGAAGAAAAAAGACACAGTAGAACTGCATTCATTCTTATTATTGCCTAACATCAGATAGATAGATAGATAGATAGATAGATAGATAGATAGATAGATAGATAGATAGATAGATAGATAGATAGATAGACAGACAGATAGAAAATAGGGTAGTAGTAATAGAAATAGAGGGAGGGGGATTGGTAGTGGAGAGAGAGAACAGGAGGGAGAGAGAGAAAGAAGGAGACAGAAGAGATAGAGGTGAAAATAGAGATGGAAGGTAGAGGTAAAGAAATAGAGATATATAAAGTTAAGTGTATAGTATCAAGAGGACTTGGAGTAGGGAGAACAAAGTCTTCATCTTGGGTCACTACCTTTGGACAAGTCATAACACTTGTCTGAGGATCATTTTTTTTAATTATAAAATGAGAGGTTTGGATTAGATGATTCCAAAGGTTCCTTCCAACTCTTAAATTCTACAACGATGTTTAGCTTATGCTTTTGAATTCATCAATTTGCCATCAACTAGAAAAGTGATTCTTTTCTTAGATGACATGTTTACATAGGTTCTTTAAAATGTCTGCTCAAAAACGTAGCACAGAAATTAAGTGCTGGGACAGATATTCTTCCAATCTATTTTGTTCCCTATAAGATTTCACTCTAATATCAGTCCTTTATTCCTTATTCCCCAACATTCAGATTTCTGAGCCTTCTTCTACATGCCCCATAGACAGAAAGGATGAGACAAGTAATTTCAGAAGTTAGGATCCAGGGGTGAAGCTTTTGTTGACCCTCCAGGACAAATTAATTATAGGTCCTCATCAGGAGTCCAATCTCTCCTTCACTTCAGGAAAATTGGTAACATGACACATCTACAAAATGTTCAGAGTTTTCACAGGATATTATTAATAAGACATGGGAAGACACAAGGGAAGACACTCTAAACCTATCCCCTAACACTTGTGCTCATCTTTTGTGATGAGTTCCATTTTTTATATTTTCTACTCTCTCCCAGCATTACATTATGTTGCTCTACAAATGCCAAGATAAGAAAATTCATTTCTACATACTAGCAGCGAGGGTTCTATATTTCACATATATATGTACATATATACATGTGTGTATACACTCATATATATGTGTGTATATAGTCATATATATACATATATATATATACATATATTGTACTTGAAATCACCTTTATCATTGGTAAGAGTGACACATTGCCAACCACTGCTACTCCCTTCCTAGTGAGGCAGCTAGGTGGTGTGGTGGATAAAAAGATGAAGTCAGAAAGACTTACATTTAAATCTAGTCTCAAATACTATCTATGTAACTATGGACAAACCCATTAACCAGTTTACCTCAATTTCTTCAACTGTAAAATGGTAATAATAATAGCCTCAACCTTCTAGGGTTGTTGTAAAATAAAATGTTATTTGTTTTGTTTGGTTTGGTTTTAATTTTTTAAACCCTTAACTTCTGTGCATTGACTTATAGGTGGAAGATTGGCAAGGGTAGGCAATGGGGGTCAAGTGACTTGCCCAAGGTCACACAGCTGGGAAGTGTCTGAGGCTGGATTTGAACCTAGGACATCCTGTCTCTAGGCCTGGCTCTCAATCCACTGAGCTACCCAGCTGCCCCTTAAAATGTTATTTGTTAAAGCATTTAGCAGAGTGCCTGACTCATAGGCAACATTTTTATTAATTTCTCATCCCCTCCCCTTTTTGCCCTTTACACCCAATTGCTCTGCCTTCCTTTATAGGCTAACTCTGATTACCCATCCATCCGCTGGAGCAATACTACACACTGTAAAATCTTTGAAATTAGAGATTATGGAGTGCCTATCCTCACCCCAAAATGCTTAAAATGATACTTTGTCCCCAATGGGCTACCCAGTAAAATGTTAATGATAAGTATGGCCATAATAAGAATAATTCACATTTTCATAGCCCTTTTACACATTATCTTACTCAAGTCTCAGAAAAAACCTCATGATCAAAAAGTAATAACAATAAGTGACCAGCTCATGGCATTGTGCAACAGAAAAAGAGGATTGTGTGTAAAAGTGCATCTCTATTAAGTATATTCCTCAGAAGCCTCATAAGTATATAATCACTTTTCTTTTTAAGTAGGCAATAAATTTAAGTTTTAACATTCAAAGATATCTTGCCTGTCTGATTTCTTCTTCAACTAAGATCTACTAGCCTCTAAGTGTCAGAGGCAGGATTTGAATCTAAATCATCTTCTTTCTACATCCAGCACTCTTTCCACACTGCCCCTCAAGAGATTGGTCAATAAAGAACACAATCAACCTTCGACATTAGAAATCTTTTGAAAGATAGTTATCATTATAAACCCCTCTCAGGGCAAAGAAGTCAAAAGACAAGGGCAAGATCACCATTACTGTTATTAGGTGAAAATTTGGGAGTTGGCAAAGAATTCCCTTACAGCCTGGAGTTGAGTGAACGGTTTAATAACTGGACAGGGAGCTCTTCCACAAGAATCACTCATTGCTTTTAAATTATTTAAAAACCCTTCTGGTTTGAAAATCTTTTCCATTAAAACCATGAAGTATAACTGACCAAATGTTGCCAAGCTACCCGGCATAGCCTATTACATAGGCAGGCAAAGGTAATCTGCAGTGAACTTGATCTTATATGTGATAGTACTTATGGATACAACATAAAATAGCTTTAAAATATGCTGAGGAAAGAATAAACTCATGATCCAGCATTCTTGGCAGTGATATGATACTTGTAGGACCTATATGGTGATTTGCTGATAATTGTTTAATAATCAGAAGCTATCAAAAAAAGTGTGTACCTCACACTTTTATGTCTAATCTGCATTATTAATATTTTCTGCAGCTCTTCCTTAAGTCTAAACAACCAACAAAACAATGAATCAAGCTCTGACTTATGGCCCTGTTAATTTCCAGGTATAAGGACTCGCATGGAAAATTTAACAATAGATTCCAGAAAATTTAACAATAGACACAATCTGGCTCCACCATACCTCCGGTATTGACCTTGAACCTAAAACATGTTGTTAATCAGCACTCTAAAATATGCATCAGCAAAGTATGTGACACATAGCTAACCCAACAAGGTAAGGGCTACTTGGATAGTATGATAGTCCATAAAGACATTCATGCTTTTATCTTAATGGAAAAGAATTTTATATTTTGACTTGAGAATAAAGAAGGAAAAGAGATGAAAATCACCCGAGGAAAAAAGCTCCCTACCAGAGACATTCACATTTGCTCCCTGAGTAGGGCCATGGCCTTCCTATATGCCAGTGATTCCCAACGTGGGTACTACCACCCCCTGGTGGGTGCTGCAGCAATCCAGGAAAGAGGTGATGGCCACACTTTTTTTTTTTTTGTATTACATTCTATTCTGAGTTCAATAAATAGTTTCATAATTTCTAGGGGGCCCTAAGTAATATTTTTTCTGGAAAGAGGGTGGTAGGCCAAAAATGTTTGGGAACCGCTGCTATATGCCTTCTACAAAAAGTAAAATAATTTACTTTTTTTTCAACGTACTCCACTTTCTTTTTTGATACACTAGCATTCCTTGTAGTCAGATTCTGCTAGAAGCAGTCATCATTCTCTGTGTGAAGATTGTGGATTGAAGAACTGAGCACTCAAGTGGTCTTTTTGTAGCTGTTGTTGTTGTTGTTGTTTGACGTTTTAAGGAATGACATTTTAAGCTACCAAGATAATATGCAACTCTAGAAAAGGCTGCTAGTCTTGGTGATAGAACATCAAAACTGAGCTTGTTTGCATATGAATTATTAATCTAACTCATCCTTAAACTCATTCATAAATTCATTCTTCTTCATCTTCTTTTTCTATTCATTGAATTCAATCTACTTTTAGTAAAGTCCAGCAGATGGCCACAGTCAGGATGACAGGGCAATAGATATACAGAGCAGGAAAACAGCTGCTATCACCAATTATGGTAAAGACACCAGCCTCCCTTCCTCTCTAAAGATACTTAGCTAGCCTACAAAGGCAGAAGTAGCCTAAGTTTTGAGGCCAGTGTTCCTAAACAGAACCTTGTACCAGAGTTAACTATATTGTCAGGAGAGAAAACAAAAAATGTCAAGTAAGAATTCTGTGTGGCAGTGTAGTACAATTCTAAGATGACTCACTTTGTGACTGTTTCTGGCCCCATGTTGTTTGTATGAACCAATCCTTTCTAGCCAGTATTTATTAAGCACCTGCTATTATGTACAAGGAACTGTGCAAATTTGAGAGATTTGTTGTTGTTCAATTGTTTTTTCAGGCATGTTCAACTCTTCATGACTCCATCTGGGATTTTCTTAGCAAAGATTCTGGAGTGGTTTACCATTTCTTTCTCCAGTTCATCTTGCAGATGAGGAAACTGAGGCAAACAGGGTTAAGTGACCACCCAAAGGTCACATAATATGTGTCTGAGGCCAGGAAGATGAGACTTGCTAACTCCAGACCAGGCCCTCTATCCAGTATACCACCTACCTGCTGGATCCTAGGGATAAAAAGACAAAAATAAAGTCACTGCTCTCAAAAATGTTATATCTGTGAGAGCTTTAATCAGAGAGCTGTACAATAAGCTCCAAAAGATCTTAATGCATAAGCTATGAATACATCAAAGGGCATCACCTATTGACTGAATACTTGACAAAAACATCCTGAGTCCTCCATTGTTTTAGGAATGTCTATACAGGTGTGTAGAGAACCCTTGTAATGATAGATGATGAAACCCCGATATAACATCACCAAAATCAGGACAATAATTTTTATTTTTATTTTAGATTCATTTATTTGTTACATTAAACTTTGCAGATAAATCCCTTTCTCCCTTTACTCCCCTCATGAGAGAAGGCAACATTTGACAAAAATGTATATGTATGTATATATGCATATGTATATATATATATGTAAACTATGTCTTGCTTATTTCTATTTATCAGTTATTTTCTGGAGGTGGACAAACATAAGTCATTCTTCAAGCAATATTTCTGTTGCTGCGTATAAAGTTTCTTGGTTCTGCTTGTTTCATTCTTTATAACTTTATGTCTGTCTTTCCAGGTTTTTTTAAAATTAACTTGCTCTTCATTTCTTACTGCTCAGGAGGATTCCATCACTACCATGCCATAACTTGTTTAGCCATTCCCCAATTGATAGGCATTCCTTCAATTTCCAGTTATTTGCCACACACACACACACACACACACACACACACCAAGAAAAAAAATAGATTTGTGATACTTACACAATAGTTCTTGTTAATAGCATTGCTACCTTATTCTGATGACCAACTTTTTGCCACCTAAACTGTGGTGTGGTGGATAGAGGACTAGCAAGTTAGAAAGATGAGATCAAATCCAGCCTCAGACACTTACTAGCCATTTGACTCCAAGCAAGTCATTTTACCCTCTTTGCTTCAGTTTCTTCATCTGTAAAATGAGATAGAGAAGGAAATGGCAGTCTACTCCAGAATCTTTGCCAAGAAAATCCCAAACAGGATCTCAAAGAGTCAGATACCACTAAAACAACTGAAGAACAACAAAAATGTATTAAACAAATAGAAAATACAAATACCCTGGACAGGACAGCCTTTATAAAGGGAGGCTTTCTCTATAATAAAGCATACAATGGCATAATGGCAAGAATGTTGGGCATAGAAGACCTAGATTCAAATTCTAAACACTTAGTAGTAGTATAATCCTGATTAACTTAACCTCATTCCCATGGCTTCAGTTTCCTCATCTATAAAAAGAATGGATTAAATTATATAACTTCTAAAATCTTCCTAGGTCTAGCCCTTTCTGGATCTACCACTATGATTTTGTCGAGCTCTCTCAGCCTCAGTTTCTTCATCTGTAAAGCTAGAATAATAATAGTACCTATATTATAGGATTTATACATTTGATGTATACAAAGCACTTAACAAGTCATAAAGCGACATATAAATGTTGATTTTTGTTACCATTATTACTATTAATATCATTAATTCATTTCTTAACTGAGGAATTTCATTACAGAAGTCATCTTGAAAAAGAAAAGGTTGAAAAAGCAAACATGGAGACAAGAAAAACATACTTCTCTTTCACTAAATGTTTAATTTTCCTAAATCATTTTCTTAAATAAGAGATTCAAAACATTCTAATAAGACTTATTACTTTTTCAGGTATGTAAATATTCACACATATAGATGGATATTAATGTATGCATACAAGGACTAAAATGAAGATTTTTTATTTTTTTTCATCACTCGCCTTTCAAAAGGGGATTTTCTGTCTAATTATTTCCATTTCGCCTATCATTGGTATCTTGGTGCTTTGACAAATGCATTCACTTAGAAGCAAAACATACATGCCAAGAAAATTACAGTTACTGTCAAGTTTGAGGTAATCTGTGAGTTTACACTTTTTTACTAAAAGCCCAGAATATGCAGAAGTTGTGATGAGTCCAGGGTCTCAGATTAAAACTGTGCTTCTCCAGGACAGTGTCTGACAGTTCTCCAGGCCAACCTTCCCTTACCTGATGTGAAATCCATCAGACACGTGTTATCTCCTTCACTCACCTTTCAAAAGCCTGAGAGAGTGGAGAGTATTGGCTCTGGTGTCAAGGAGATCAAGGTTCAAATCCCACCATTAACAGTTAATAGCTGTGTGATTTTGGGCACGATATAACCTAAGTTTGTTTCTTCATCTATCAAATAGGGAGAACAATACCCTTGGATCATAAGTTTGCATAGGTGAATAGACTCAGAACTAGGAGAAAACTTGCAAGTTATTAAATCCCACTCTCTCATTTTACAGAAAAGGAAACAAAAGCCCAGGGACTGGTAAAGTGACTATGTGACAAGGTCACACTAGTAATGTATTTGAAGCACTATTTGAACACAAGCCTTCCAACTTTCATTGTTCAATCCACGGTATCAGATTTCCTCTCCAGGATACATGTAAAGCCCTTGGTAAACTTCAAAGTGCTCTACAAGTGTCCATTATGATCAACAGTAGAAGAGACTACTCAAATGGGATTTTTCCACTGGTGGATGTGTCTATTGTGTTGCTTTAATGAAGAAGAATTTATTTCTCTTCCAACTTCAAAGTAGGTAAGAAAGTGCTGTAACATGACCCAAGGTCTCTCCAGTGGGGACATATTTATCTGTTGCTTGACTAGGGCTATGAGCCCACTGTGGGTCTTCAGTAAACCTTAGTATCTTCACCTTTATATTTGCTACCTCCACTGCAGTGAAAACTTATATATATTTTTTTTCAGATGCAAAGCCATTATAAATCCACAGCAAATAAACTAGCCAGAGATTAATACCAATGGCAACAATATAACAACAGCAGACATAAAAAATACAGCTGGAAACCACCATAAACAGCGGAAACTGAGCTCTGCAGAGTACACCACTATTCAGTTCATAAAAGACCGAATGCTGTCAGCCCGGCCACATGAGGACAATCAAACAGGCTTTCCCAGACAGCCATGGCAGTTCATTGATCAGGCATGTCACTTTAGACAGCATTAGCAAAGGGAAATAGAATTCCTCTCTACGGACCATGAAGGAAACCAAACTGGACTCTTCACCATTCCCCAAACTTGATATTCCATCTCTCATCTCCCATAGCCACGGCGCATTCCCATAGTGATCTGGCATGCCCAAAATGTGCTCTCCTCTCTGCTTCTAGGATTCCTCATCTTCCTACAAGTCTGGGTTCTCATACCTTCTCTAGGAAGCCTTCCCTGATACTCCCGGGGATCAAGTTCTTCTCAAGGGAACATCTTCTAAATAAAGCCTCTCAATCCTCTCCCACACAATCGCTAGTGTCTGCATCTCCAAACTACCTCCTTCGTAGTTGTTTTGTATAAGCTTATGTGTGTTCCTATCTCCTCCAACAAAATATAAGCTTCCTGAGGGCAGAGATTTTCTCATTTTTGTCTTGTGCCTGGTACAGACTAGGCAAATAATAAAAACTGATTGGTTGATAATTAGTCCTGTCTCCCTTCTCAAATTTCTTGGTACAAAATTTATTGTATACCCCAGGAGACCATAAATTCCCAGGTGGCAAAAAATGGTTTTATGTCCTGAGGATAGACACAAAAGAATCATTTGTTATTATTCAGTTGTGACCAACTCTTCATGGCCCCATTTGGTGAAATGGTTTGCCATTTCCTTCTCCTGTATATTTTACAGATGACAAAACTATGGCATACAAGGTTAAGTGACTTGCCCAGGGTCTCATCACTCATATGTGTCAGAGGCCAGATTTAAACTCACATTTTCCTGACTCTAGGCCCGAGTCATCTAACTGCCCACCTAAAAGATAGTCTGTAAGAAATATTTGTTAGGTTGGAATGGATTGAATTGTATTTGAATCAATTGGATTAGATTAGGCTAGATTGGATAGAATTATACTGAACAATGGAGAGGAGGCAGAAAGATGACCTACTACACAGGCATACACTAAAAATTAGGGAATCTTTTTCAGATAACTCTCCTGGTAAATAAATCACTGAAACATTAATTCCATTCAAAATCCATTCCTTAGGTCTATTAGATATGGCTAGATAGAGCTAGTTAGCAGGCATAAGGATCAATATGATACAACAAAATAAAATTTAATGAGTTTCAATTGAGTCCTTCACTAGCATATACACACACATTTATATATGCCACACATATACATACAGACACATATATGTAGTAGGTCTTAGATCACAAATTCAAATCTGAAAAAGCGACTTCACTTCCTTCTTTTGTTTTTAGCAGTTTAGTTGTTATTGAGGAATAAATCGCTACTTCTTTGGGCAATAGGTATCTCACGGAGATAGAATATAGGTCTGAAGTCAAGAAGACTCATCTTCCTGAGTTCAAATACAGCCTAAGAAACATACTTGCTGTGTGACCCTGGATAAGTCATTTCATGCCATTTGCCTCAGTTTCCACATCTATAAAGAGAGCAAGACAAGGAAATGTCAAACCACTCCAGTTTCTTTGCCAAGAAAACCCCGAACGGGGTCACAAAGCTTCAGATGACAATGGGAAATGACTGCACAGTAACTAAAGCTACTTCTTCACATCTATGCTTCCTTGGTCCATACTGAAAACCAGGGAGGAACTGATGGTAAACCAAAAGCCTGCCACACTGTCACTCCTTGACCTCAGCTTCCATTGCTGCTTTCCCAGCAGTGATTTTATCAGGTAGTTTTACCACACCAGCTGCATTGAATTGCCCAGCAAATTTCAGTGCTGTTTGCTACAGCAAGATCACAGTCCCAGCTGTTGGTGTCACTTCTTCATCTCCTTTAATTCCCCCTCCTTAAAATGGGGGAAAGCTGTTTAAGTATAGTTATACAATCTCCCACTTCTTTCTATTCTCCACCTGCTGTTGCAGGACATTTTCATCAGCGGACTCTCTCTTTAAAATGGAAGGACATGCAGGCTGATAATTAAATTTGCAGATGAGGCTAAACTAAAAGGCGTTGCAAAACCACTGAGAAGGAGGAAACATAAAGGGACCAAGAGAGCTTAGAAATATGGGCAGGAAATGAGCAAATGAGTTTCAGCATGTAGTACTGAAAACTAATACAGCTGGGGGAAAGGAACCAGAAAGTGAACTATTTCATTTTCAAGGGAGAGACTTGGAAATCAGCAAGGCCAGAGAGAAGAGAGAGAAGGAAAAACAGGAAGGTGATATCAGACACTTAGACAGACTCACAGAGAAATGAGGAAGAAGTAAAAAAAAAAACAACAGTAGGTTTTACTAGTTGCAGAAGGGTGGTACTTGGGACTGCATGATTACTTTCAGGTGCTTCATTCATGGAAAGGAATAGGTGAAGGAAGGTTACAGTCAGCAACAAAAACAATCCAAATCTAGTGTTGAATTATTAAGAAAGGTTTTAAGATGAATATAGGTCATCTCCCCAAACAGTATAGGACAATCCAAATAGGGATGAGTATTTGAAATATACAATATACAAGGAGGAAAATCGTATGTTCTGGTGGTGATGGACAAAATTACATAGAAACAAAAAAAATGAAGTGTTGATTTAGAAAGTTGCCAGGCGCTTACAACTAGATAACAATTATGGCACAATCTTTACAAAGGAGTTTATTTTGGGTTGGTTTGTTTTTGTACCCCAGATCTGTGATTTTACTAGTGCAGGGAATTCCTGGTATGGAAACTTCTTGCCCTGAGACAGATAAACAACTCATCTATAACTTGCGGTCTTAGAGAGTTGTCTGGGGCACCAAGAGATCGAGGGATTTGTGCAGGGTCCCATAGCTAGTATAATATCTCAGATGCAAGTAGTTTAACCCAGGTCTTCCTGAATGCAAGGCTAGTTCTCTGTCTGCTAGTTGTAGGAATTGTTATGAGATAATGGAAAAAGCATTAGACAATATCTTAGACAATGATGGGTATAAAGTCTCATCTTCATAACTTACTATCTGTGTGACTTCAAGTAAATCACAAGTCTGCTAAACCTCTTTTATCATTTGTAAAATGAGTATTAGTCTAGAGGATCTCTCAAGTTTCCTTCTAACTCTAAGATTCTAAAGTTCTTTGCATATCAGTAACCAAGACAAAGTATTGTGTTCATGACATCTAGAGAAAAAAAAAAGCGGTGATCAATCAAAAAGGCTTTGCCTATTTCGGGGGAGAGGAGGAAGGGAACATAAGGAGAAAACTCACATTGAGGGAAAGAAATAAAAAAAAATTTTTAATCCATATTGTGGAGAAGCATTGACAAATATTAGACCTAGTACAAAACGGTTACTAATCTGATTACTCAGAGGAATGATATAGATATAACTTATTCAGATTTTTAGCAATGGATTTGATAGAGCCTATCATGTTATTCTTGTGGAAAAGTTAGAGAGATGTGGCTAATTGATAGCATAGATAGATGATAATGTGGAAATGTGTTTTGCTTGACTGCACATGTATAATGTATATCAAATTGCTCCCTTCTCAGGAACGGGGAGGAGAAAGAAGGGAGGGAAAGAATTTGGAGCTCAAGTAGTTTTAAATGCTAAAAACTGTTTTTACATATAATTTCAAAAATAAAATGAATTTTTTTAAAAGACAGCAAAGGATAATAGATTTGGAACCGGATGAAAGATGAGACCAAAAGAGCAGTCATTGATAGCTTTACATCTCCTTACATTAGTGTGTCCATTTATGAGCACCATGCTTTGTGAAGAATAATGATAAGTTGGAAAATTTCAATGGTAGGGCAATCAGAAAAATGAATGGGGGAGGGGGGGCAGCTGGGTGGCTCAGTGGATTGAGAGCCAGACATAGAGATGGGAGGTCTTAGGTTCAAATCTGGCCTCAGACACTTCCTAGCTCTGTGACCCAGGGCAAGTCATTTAAGCCCCATTGCCTAGCCATTACCACTCTTCTGCCTTAGAGCCAATACACAGTATTGGAAGATAAGGGTTTTAAAAAATTTTATTTAAATGAATGGTCTTGAGTTTATATTACCTGTAGATTATTTGAAGGAATTGGATATATTTGGCCTGCAAAGGAAGGGAGCATCATCTTACAAGATCATTTTTTCAGCCCTGGAACTCACACCTTATCAATACCTGCTGCCCTGAGGATCCTCCTCTCTCATCAAAGAAGGTGGAGTTGGAGAGCCCCTTTCAGACCTCCATTTCAGGAGACCATCCCTAGTCAGCCATTTCTTCATTTCCCAAACCCAGAGATAGAACTCTTCTGAATCTCACTATTTAGGTTCCCATGCAAGACACTTCCCCTCTTCCTTGTCAGCATCATTTTGAGTGTTGTCTTCCCATATTAGATGGTTAACTGTTTGAGGGCAAGAACTTTCTTTTCTTTTTTTTTAATTCTCAGTGCTTAGCACAGTATATAAAACATATTAGACATTTGACAACTTATTGACTGATTGACATTATTATCTTCAAATCATTTAAAGACTGTCACTTGGAAGAGGAACTAGATTTTTTTTTACTTGATCATCTATGTGGACATTGTGGACCAATAGGAACAATGTGTAAAATTTGCAAAGAGGCAAGCTGAATAGCCAGAAAAATCAATTAGCAATTATAACTCTGCAAAAGAGAAACAGGTTACTTTAGAAAGGTAGTTTAGGAAAGACAGTTAGGTTACACAGGAACTGAGTGGCCTGGCCAGAATTTAGCATAAGCAGTAAGATGACATAAAAGAGAGAGCATTAGATTTGAGGTCAAGAAGACTCAAATTCAAATTCTGCCCCAGACTCTTACCAGCTTAGGTAACCAACCCTTGGCAAGACACTTGACCTGTCTGCTTCAGTTCCTTCAAATATAAAATTGTTCATCTGTGCCCAACTCATAATGACTCCATTCAGGGTATTCTTAGCAAAGATACTGGAGTAGTTTCTCATTTCCCTCTTTGGCTCATTTTACACAAAAGGAAACTGAAGTAAACAGGTTTAAGTGACTTACCCAGAGTCACATAACCAATAAGTGTCTAAGGCCAGATTTGAACTAACAGATGAATATTCCTGGGCAAGCCACTTAACCCTGTTTCAGTTTCCTCATCTGTACACAACTGAAATTACGGAACAACAAGCTAAAAGGCTTGGAACGAATCCTGCTGTCCACTGCTTTTAGTTGGATCAGAATGAATACTAAACTATTTATCTAGTCTTAATCCTTAGCCCTTGGGACCATCTTGCACATGTGAAGAGCTCCATGTTCTCATGGTATTCCTGCTCTGAAAACATATGCATCCCTTTGATGAAAACCATGGGTGCTAATCTTGCCCAGAAAGAGAAAGACAGTACAGACCCTTCTTCCCAAATTTCCCTTGGCATGACACAAGATGGCTTATTCTTTTTTAATGAATTGGTACTTTTATTTTTTTCATAAAAACTCAAAAGACAAATCAATGAATATGTCAGTATTTGTGATGGCTTCTTATGAGTCTGGCATTGTGGAAGAAGCAAAAAGAAAAAATGTCTAAGATACAATCTGCCCTTGCCAACTCTAAAATCTTACTAGAGAGACATTTACAGACATACATACAAACAAAAACATCTAGAAACATGGAGAAACAACCAAAAACTCTATAAAATAGCAGACATTCAAGTACAAAACTATGTGACATACCTATTCTTTAGGGTTGTTAAAAAGACAAAGTTGAGCAGTCATTCAGTCTGCAAGCATTTCTTATTGTTACTGGTGTATTTTAGTCTTCTCAATCATGTCTGACCCTTCCAGACCCAAATCAGGGCTTTCTTAGCAAAGATACTGGAGTGATTTGTCATCTTCTTCTCCATTTTACAGATGTGGAAACTGAGGTAAGCAAGGCTAAGTGACATGCCTAGGGTCAAATAGCTAGTAAATGTCTCAAGCCAGATTTGAACTCAGGTACTACCTTGCTGCCCATTTCTTATCATTCCTCAAATCATCAACAGGGAACAGATCCTGACCCATCCTTCTAATCCAGACTTTCACCAAATCAATGAGATCATCATCCTCTCTATATCCTGCTCCTTCATATCCTCCCCTCTGCTCCTCCCCTACAAAACTTAGCCATAATCGTACCAGCATCTATCGAGCATCTACTATATTCAAGGTGGACACCAAAGGTGGATGAACAACCCTGTAAAGGGCACAGCAAACTCTCACACTAGAGGGTCTGATTCTCCTTGAATAACCTCTTTTGGTGACCACCTGGCCCTCTATTCTCACCTGTGGCTCCATGAAGCTGTAGCATGTACAGCAACCATGCCCAATTATGTGTCACATCTTGGCTGATGGGCGGAACCAAGTTGAGGGCAACCAGTGGGCCACAAACCTGTCAGGTTGTCCATGAGTCAGTCAATTAATGGGTGTCTGCTACAAGCATGTGAACTTCCTCCAACTGAAATGGGCAGATGAAAGCACCAGCCACGAAGATGACTGAAGCAGGCACTACAAAGCACAGAGAGCTTGGGTAAAATTCTGAAGAAACCACACTCAACCACTGCATCCTGGGCCATCATCAGTCATACTGACCTTTGTCTTGCCACTGGACTTTGATGACCCTGGAAGAAAGAGGTTGATGACTTTGTACAACTCTGCCTCACTTAAATCCAATTCATGCACAAGTTAAGACATCATCCTATGATGTTATTGGTCATCTTTGAAAAGAAAGGATAAACAACAACATGTACAATGCATTGTCCTGCCTACTGAGGCTCCCTATTCTAGTGAACTAGATTAGAAAGTATTATATTAGAAGTCATAGGATCTGAGTTCAAATCGTGATGCTGGCACTTAATAACTATGTGACCTTGAGTAAGCTATTTAACCTCTAAATAAAAAAAATAAAAAAACAAACAAATAGACAGATAGATAGATAGATAGATAGATAGATAGATAGATAGATAGACAGATAGATAGATAAAAACCTCTAAGTCTGTTTCCATTTCTAAAATGAAGAAGTTGGACTAAATAAGGTCTTGGACTGGTTCCAGCTCTTGAACGATTATGCTTCTGCAACTCTCCTACCTCCCTCCCACCACCAACCAAGGTGGCTCATGGTCACTTGTTCCAGTTGGCACCAGATTATCATTATCACCTTCTTGGTCTCCACTTTTCTTCTTTCACATGTCAGAGGCACAAAATTTTTGTCTTTATACATTCTCATCTTCATGGTAGGTGACTCTATCTCTTAATTACTGTGTCTTTATGCAATTTGTTGTATTGATCAGGTTACAGCATTCTAAAAAGCTAAATCTTGCCTAGCATCCCTTGGAGAGGGACATTTCCTGAGCAGACATTCCATGTCCCTTTACCTATCAGGATGCAATTGTTAATGTTCAATGAGGAAAATGATATAGTGCTAAGCCAACCAGTTTGCTAACAATGGAAGCAGAGCCTTACACAAGCATGCAGGGAGTGTACCATGAATATTCTGTGTTTGGTTTCATGTTAGACCTAGAATGAGAGATTTAGAGCTGAAGTGGATATCTGAGGTCATGTAGTTCAACTTCCTCATCTGACAGAAGAGAAAAATTAGGTCCTAAACAGGGTAGCAATTTGTCCAAAGCCATACCAGTAGTAAATTAAAGAGTCTGAATTTAAATGCAGGTTCAAAACTAAATTCAAAATTATTTTCATTACATAAAATAGTGAGGCAAAGTGTGCTGATAGTATCTGAGTGAGGGGAGTAAGATCAGGCATAAAGGAAAACAAAGTGATTATGATGACTATGATCTTAAAGAAGATGATAATAATGGGATGACAATGATGCACATTTCTATTGTTCTTTGTGGTTTACTAAGTGTTTCCTCACAACAGTTCTGTGAAGGAGCTAGAGTTGCAATTATTACTCCATTTTACAGATGAGAAAAACTAAGATAGCAGGTTTAAGCGAATTGAACAGAGTTATTTTTGTTATCAATATAAACTCAAACCATGGGCTTCTCACTCTAGGACCAGTGCTCTTTCCACTGGAATAGGGTGCCCTGATAGTCCTCACCTAATGTGGTACCAGATATGATAATCATTCTCAGGACTTCCTAGTTTCATCTCTGCAGCAAATGCAAAGGTGGTGTCTCAGGGGAGCTACAGGAATTTCAGGGGCCTCCTCCATTTAAATCCCAATCTTGTGTGAAATGATCAGTCACTCAGTCAGTAAACATTATTAATTAGTTAATTCAGTTAATGAATATGTGCCAAGTACTAAACTAAGCATGATGTTTGCCAAGAAAGACAAAAACTGTTCCTGTCCTTATTTTCTAATGAGTGAGATAATATATGGCTAACATTTAAATAACTAGGTACATATAAAAAATACATACACACACACACACATATATATATATGTGTGTGTGTGT